>NW_027491493.1:0-153354 GCF_021521415.1 Bidens hawaiensis
AGACCCCGAATAGGAGGAAGATCCGGAAGAGGAAGAAGACCCCGAGGAAGAACCTGATGAGTAAATCACTGAAGCTGGGTAACAACTCCAACGGAAGAACCATCAGATTGCGATTGCCCACCAAGTCAAGGATGTGTGCAACCATTCTTCCACAAGAATACAAGCTATGGATCTGTAGACCCCTATGTACAATACCTTCAAACAATTAGGATCAAGTCTTCGCCAAGCTTCTCACCATATCAAGGCAAGATTCCGTCAGTCGAAGAACAAGCAAACGAGATCTGTCAACAAAATGAAGCCGATGAAGCATTCTTCAATTACTTGTCTAACGTTACGTCATCACCATACCCCAAGAACCACTACAACATCGTTATGATGGGGTACTGCGGACCGCCATCTCGATATGGATTGTCACACCCCAACCTACGGCAGAAATGCTGGGGCTGTGAACGGATTGCTCACAGCTTTCAAAGGTTACTATTATGCAATATTGGAAATTTCAGTATCTATTAAATTTATTTAAATAAAACAACTACAGTTAAGTACATCAAGTATAAAACAATTACAACAATGATCAATTAAGTTTGTATCCTAAAAGGCATCTCTACGTGATTTTCATCTTGCTAAACAACCAGCTGATAACCTGCAAATGCGTATAAAATATATTTTTGTCAACAACACATGTTAAGTGAGTAAAACACCAGTTTAAGACACAACAAAAAAATAATATGCAAACTGTTCCGATGAGAATAAACAGTTAAACCATAGCACATACACAAACAATCAACCATAAAGAAAGGGCTAAACCGTTGTCATGCGAATAGGCATTGGTTACAAAAAATGAGGTGTCGGTGAAACCATTGTCAATGCGTCGGACGCTGGCACTACGACGGTGGTATGATCATACTAGACTGAGAATATGTTGGACCTCTCCGAATGCGGTTCACGTAAAGCAAGTAAGCAAATAGCAAGTTAGGCATAATTGATATACACAAAGGATTAAACAGTTACGGTTTCGAATACTAGATAGTAGACAAATACTATAAATACGCTATATGCCCCCAAAAAGATTTAAAAACAGTAAAAGAGGGGAGTGATTACTCACCTGATCGGATGAACGAAATAAAAATGATGATCTGAGAATGATTAACCCTTCGGGATACACCGACAAGTATTCCTAGATGACTAATGTAGCATGAATTAATTACAAAAGGTATAACGCGATTTAATGAATTAAGATTTCGATGTGATTTGAGTTTTGTTGGTGATTCGAATGTTATTAATTGTCGATTAATTTCTATCGTTATCATTATTATTATTTTCCACTGTAAAACCATCACTATTCAACATATTTATGTATTTAAAAAAGGTCATTATTTGATAACTTATATAATAATGGTTAATTTGAAGATTTAACAAACTCTCGTTAATAAGATTGATAAAAACACATTTAATATATTTATTATGATTTACTTGATAATACCTCTATTTTATAAACATATTGTACACTATATATATATACACCCACATTTCTAAAATTTATCTATATAAGTAGCTTCAACAAAGGTATTAAACGTTAAATGACCGGGATAATCGTTCTAAAGTGTCGGTTATGTAGGTTCCCTGGACGGATCACACGAGATATCTCGATATACACAGGTGCGGAATCCCTGTGTAGATCGTTACGGACGTAGAATTATAAGCTTTACGAACACAACGAACACGATACGAACAAACACACGTTATATTAATAACTCGAACCGTGTTACTTACAAACTCTCGACCTCACGTCAATAGATTTACATGTAAATAACCAACTCGATCAACCAAAACTCTAACCCGTAAACAGTAAACTGTAAACTATATAAATACACAACAACTTCGCCTCAGGCGAAGTTGTCCTTAACTTCGCTCGTTCAACAAGTTCGCCTAGGCGAACTTGTCAACAACTTCGCTTGGTTAACAAGTTCGCCTAGGCGAACTTGTCAACAACTTCGCTTTAAACAAACAATTACATAAACAATATTACAGACTCGATTACATACATTAGACATATGAACTACTGACATCTATGCACCAACAAGTTATGTAAAAATAATGGTTATTTAATATTTAATGTAAGGGTTTAATAGGTTAATAAACAAAAACTAAAAAAATAAACCTAAAACCGGGCTGGGGAGGGTCGAACCCGCGCCCCAGCCGGCTCTAGTGACCAGACAACTACAACACCAGCCAACTGGGCTGGTGTGTTGTTTGATTATTTAACAGAAACGATATATATTTACCAGATAACCAGTTCATCCCCAAATTCTAAAACAAAACCCTAGAAATCTGGTTTGGCTTAAATGTTCAATGTTTGATTAAATTGATAAGGGGTTATTGTTATATGTTGATAAACGATTAGTTATCATATGATAATTACCTCATTTTGTTACAGATTGAAGGTGGATGATGCGCATGAACTCGCGGCCATGCGAGGTCCAGAAACGGCTAATTAGTAGGATATATGATGCAATAAGTTAGGGTTCTGCTTCGTTATGATGAGAGAAAGGTGTGTAACCCATTAATTGAGTTATCATTGAGTCTATATAGCGAATTAGGTTTGATTAGGACGGTTCGTTAATTTTTTTAAGAAACAAATTATTTAGTTGCCAGATACTTATTATTTACCATGTTTGTGGTGTCGGTAAGGCTCGTTTAAGGAAATCAAAGATTTGACAAGATCAATTACAATGAATAGACGTGAATTAAGGAATAAGAAATTGGAAGGGGGGGGGGGTGTCATATGCCGACGGGATGCATGGTGAAGGTGATAATGTTATAAATACATAGTTTGGTTAAAGTAAATTAAAGGGTTGATCTAGTATATAGTTCATAGTTATATAAAATAAAAAAAAAGGAAATATGATATAACTAATTTTGAATCGATCAAATTACCTGAAAACGTAAACGGGTCGGGTAATGGTTAATAGTATAATAAATGTAAAACCCGATTTGTTACATGGATATCCGAACGAGATTCCGCGGTCCCAGGAGGAGCATCTTGATAGGGCCTTACATGAGACTGACGATTTGAGGAAGAATATAGCCGTGGATGGATACAAAAAGAAGAAGATAGGAGACAAGCTTCTTCGTAAATGCAATAAGATGACCAAGATGGTGAAGAAATTTATAAAAGACTAAGAAATGATGAAATGAGTGATGTTTGTTTGTAACGTTGTAATGTGTGTTTTAATAAGGATAGGAAATATATACATCAAGTAAAGATGTATATATAAATGTGTGATGTAATAATATATATATATATATCCTTATGACATATATATATGTGTGTGTGTTTAATAAATGAATAAATAAAATGTGTGGTTAAGAAAAGATTGTAATTTAAATTTCAGCATGTCGAATCAAAATAATACTAAAGCTTCTCGAATGGAAGCCAAAATTCACGCTCAAAAAGATAAAGAACAAGAACAAGAACAAATACCAGAAAAGTATATGAATCAAATTCAAAATATGATAAAAGAAGCCGTGAGAGCCGAATCTCATATTAGAACTCAGTCTAAACTATCTCATTCCGTTGAACCATCTCGAAAATCCGTTAAATCCAAACGTCGTCCTAATCCATCACATCTCGAAGAAAGTGTCCATTAATAAAACATTGATGGCGGCATAAAACAAAAGTTTAAGAAATTAAAAATCGAAAGCTGCTCCTTTAAGGACTTCAAAAATTTTGAACCAAAGAATTCTATGGCCACAAGGGCGCCATTGACACTCTAAGATGGTTAGAAGAGATGGAGTCTATCATTATAATAAGCAAGTGCTCCGAACAAGAAAAGATTCAATATACTGCTCAAATGTTTAAGGGCGAGGCTTTGGAGTGGTGGAATACGCTGATAATGAGCAAAGGACGGCAAGTGTTGTACGATATGATGTGGGAGGATTTCAAGGAGATGGTGTTGGCTAAGTTCCGTTCGATACACGAGAGTGATCAAATCCAAACAAAATTTCTTAGTCACAAAGTCGTAGGGACCAATATCCGAGGGTATAACACAAAATTTCACGAGTACTGCCGGCTTGTACCCCAACTGGTAACCCCTGAGTCCAACAACGTCACTCGTTATATATGGGGACTCACGCGCGAAATCTGCGACATGGTAAGGTCTCACCTTCTACAAACCGCTGACTCTGCGATGGAGTTGGCTGGTTATCTGATAAATGGTTTAATCCGCTATAAAGAATAGGACACGAAGGTGGTGTCGTCAAGCAACCACAAGAAAGTCGAAGGAAATGCTCACTTCAAGGGCAAGGGTGTGGAACAACGCAAAACCGGATTCAACTCCAACTACACCCAATGCAAAATTTGTAAAATGTACCACAAAGGCCGATGCCACTTTGCTCCGTCTTCAACTACAACTGTTTGCGACTCGTGTCACAAACCCGGCCACTCAACAGCCAGTTGTTGGAAGAAGACGATGACTTGCTATAATTGCAACGAAATGGGACATTTAAGCTTTGAGTACCCCAAGAACAAACCCGCTGCTGGTGGTGCGGGTGGAAGTGGCCAAAGAAACGAATCTAGAGTTTAATGGTCTTCGTTCTTGACACCAAAAAGGCGGTCGGCATGCCGAAACCATCACCGGTACGTTCCTAATCAACGGCACATATGCTAGAGTTTTGGTTGATTCGGGTGCCAACTTAAGTTTTATAGATTATAGATTTTGTAGTCTATTAAACGAACCTTTAACGAAACTAAAATCTCCGAAACTCTAGAAAACGGAAAAATCTTATTAGCTGGATATGTTCTGCCTATTCAATTGTTGTTAATGACTCTTGCTGGTTTTGACATTGTACTTGGTATGGATTGGTTATCGAACAACCATGCCCGTATCATTTGCAATAGCAAACCCGTTGAACTTCGAGCCCCTGATAAACGAACCATTCAAAATGAAGGAGATAAAGACGTTGGCCAAGTTAGCATAATCTCCATGATAAGGGCTAACAAATGTTTGAATCAAGGATGCTTAGCACTCATGGCCTACGTCACTGAATAATCCAAACCAAAGGATATAAAGGACGTACCTATTGTCTCCGAATTTCCCGATGTATTTCCCAACGAACTTCCTGGTATTCCTCCCGATAGAGATGTTGAATTTAGAATAGACCTCATGCCTGGAACCGCACCGATCGCCAAAGCCCTATATCGTTTATCACCGACCGAGATGAAGGATTTAAAGAAACAACTTGACGAGCTACTCGAGAAAGGCTTCATCTGCCCAAGTTCATCGCTGTGGGGAGCACTAATTCTCTTCGTCAAAAAGAAAGATGGATCCATGCGAATGTGTATCGACTACCGAGCTCTAAACAAAGTAACCATCAAGAATAGGTATCCACTCCCTTGAATCGACGATATTTTCGACCAACTCCAAGGTGCGAGTTATTTCTCAAAAATCGATGCTAGTTCTGGTTATCATCAACTCAAGGTTCAATCCGAAGACATTCCAAAAACCGCTTTCAGAACAAGGTATGGACATTATGAGTTCACGGTCATGCCGTTTGGTCTCAGTAATGCCCCAACCGCGTTCATGGACATGATGAATCGAATCTGTAAACCCTATTTGGATAAATTTGTTATCGTATTCATCGACGACATACTTAGTTATTCTAAGTCAAAGGAAGATCATGTCTTGCATCTCCGAATCTTACTTGAATTACTTAGAACCGAAAATTTGTACACCAAGTTCTCGAAATGCGAATTCTGACTTCACGAAGTACAATTTCTTGGACATATCATAAACATGAATGGAATTCAAGTCGATCCCGCAAAGATTGAAGCTATCTCTAAGTGTGAGATTCCAAAGTCGCCAACCGAGATCCAAAGTTTCTTAGGTTTGGCCGGCTACTATCGTAGGTTCATCGAAAACTTCTCTTGTATCGCTGTTCCCCTAACTTCTTTGACTCGTAAAAATATTAAGTATGAATGGGGAACAAAACAACAAGAGGCGTTCAATATACTTAAACAAAAACTCACCCAAGCACCTATACTGGCCTGCCAGAAGGTACCGAAGACTTTTTTGTCTTTAGTGATGCGTCTCATTCCAGTTTAGGATGCGTACTAATGCAATGAAAGAAAGTAATCGCTTACGCCTCTCGTCAACTCAATGTGCACGAAAATAACTACAAAACTCACGATCTAGAGTTAGGCGCCATAGTCTTTGCTTCGATGATATGGAGGCATTATCTCTATGGAGTTAAGTTTGTCATGTATACCGATCACAAAAGTCTTAAGAAAATATTTGAACAAAAAGAACTCAACAGGCGTAAAAAGGCGCTGGATGGAAACTCTAAATGACTATGACTATGAAATCGTCTATCACGAAGGTAAAGCCAATGTTGTGGCTGATGCCTTGAGTCGTAAGGAACATGAAAAGCCAAAAAGAGTTCGAGCGTTACGACTAGAACTCCAAGTAGATCTGTTCGACCAAATCAAATCCGCTCAAACCCAAGCAATCAATGAAAACAAGATCTCCAACGAAAAACCTAACGGAGCCATTGACTCGCTAGTCAAGGGTGACGATGGTATACTTAGAACGGGAAACCGGATTTGGGTACCAATCGTTGGGGACTTGCGTGAAAAGATTATGAACGAAGCTCACAAGTCCAAATACATGATGTACCCCGGTAGTGATAAGATGTACCAAAATCTTAAGCCGAACTACAGGTGGAACGGAATGAAAGGGGACATCGCTTTGCATGTGGCAAAATGTCTAACGTGTTTGAAGGTCAAGGCTGAACATCAAAAGCCCTCGGGATTGCTTTAACAACCCGAACTCCCCGTTTGGAAATGGGAATTGATAACCATGGACTTCATCACAAAACTCCCGAAAACCACTCGTCAGCATAATGCAATTTGGGTTGTTGTGGATAGACTAACAAAATCCGCACACTTTATACCCATCAACGAGTCATACTCAATGGATAAATTAGTGCATATCTATGTGAACAACATCGTTCTTTACATGGAGTGCCATTGTCTATCATCTCTGATCGAGAAAGTCGTTTTACGTCTCATTTCTGGAAAAGCTTTCAATAAGCGTTAGGCACAAAGTTAAAACTTAGTACCGCCTATCATCCTCAAACCGATGGGCAAAGCGAAAGGACAATTCAAATGTTGGAAGATGCTCCGCACTTGTGTGATTGATTTAGGCGGAAGTTGGGATGACCATATTCCCCTAATGGAATTTTCGTACAATAATAGTTATCACACAAGTATTCAAGCTGCATCGTTCGAAGCATTGTATGGTCGTAAATGTAGAACGCCGGAATGCTAGTCTGAAACCGGAGATAATCAATTGTCTAGACCCGAAGTGCTTTGTTATCCAATGGCTCGGATAAAATTTCTTTTGTTAAAAATCTATAAAAGATGTAATAATAATCAAAAACAAGTAAATGTTTCTTTTGTAAATTTTGGCGAGAATTTTATACCTCGTCTTTTGGAAACCACTTAAATCTAATGTAATTATTATTTCCGCTGTAAACCTCTGAGTTTTATTAAATTACAAATGTGGTACCAACATATGTGTCATACGCCTAGGCCATGGTTTGGGGTGTGACAACAAGGCTATTGGCGTTAAAATAAACAAGCTTCTTATGATCTCTTCAAATGATACACTTATCAACACTACTACAGAACATACAAGTTAGAAGCGATTTAAATTTTAGTTTTGAAGCGGTTAGCCTCTAAAACCGCTTCTAGCAAGCTTCATAACGGGAATTGCACATGTTATAAGCGGTTTTAATAATTCTTGCACATGTTAAAAGCGGCTTTATTAAGTCCGCCGCTTCAAATGATTGCAATTTAAAAAGCTACTTTGTCTTACTCTAATTCAATTTAAAAGACCACTTCATCACAACGGCTATACCTATGAATACATCAGCACAAATCATCCTCCATTATTACTCTCTTCAAAATCTCATAAAAGCTTTCAAAGCACATTTATGAGGTATCAAAAACTTTGATTTTGACTTAATATGCATTGCTTTTACTCATTATTTTGATTTATAAATTGTTTATCTTATCTAAATAGAGTGTTTTTATTTTAATTTTTAGTTGTTTTAAGCGATTATATATATATATTATGTATGTGTGTGTATACACATATGTATTAAGTGTGTGTGGTGAGATGTGGTTTGGTACGGTTTTAGGCTAAAACATACTTAACCCAAAAATAAAATATGTGCTTTTTTTTTAATTTTTCAAAATCGTTCAATTATTATGGTTATAATGGTTAAGGTTGAG
The DNA here is from genome assembly GCF_021521415.1 of Bidens hawaiensis. Taxonomy (NCBI): domain Eukaryota; kingdom Viridiplantae; phylum Streptophyta; class Magnoliopsida; order Asterales; family Asteraceae; genus Bidens; species Bidens hawaiensis. Next base: position 8,297 of record NW_027491493.1, read on the forward strand.
GCGGTTTTCTCGGGATTTTTTTTCGGTTCGGTTTAGTATTTTTGGTTCTTTTAATTCCGGTTTGATTTTTTCGATTTCTTGCACACCCTAATCTATATTACCTATAAAGCATATTGGATGGATAAAATGGTAATCATGCCATTCAAAGGGGGAGACGCCACTAAATTTAATGTCATACGATGTTACAATTTAACTTCCGGTCACAATTAATCCACCCTCTCTGTTTAATCTTCTTTTCGCCTCCCCCAATTAATGTTAGGTTTCAATTGTAACATAATTGCACATTCAATTGTGGCAGTTGAAGATCGAATGATGCATTTAAGACCTCCGCTCATCCTAATTGAATCCTGGGTTCTCCACAATAGTTGTTTCCGATTTGGTTCATTAGGTTCGTAGAATTGCAACAACCTCTGGCCCTAATCGATTGTCTTCTTCTTCACATTAGTTATCTCTTCACAAATAATTCTGTATTTGATTGATTTCGTTGTGGATTGGGTTCAAGGGATTGACAACTTTAATCGTGATTTGGATGTTGCTGCTAGGGTTCAGGTGAGTGATTTGGTAGTTTTAATGTTTCACAGGCTTTTGAACCCCTTACCTAATTTTCATTATCATACTTGAAATCAATTAACAAAGAGATTATATATTGTCACCAAATAGTCTCGAGATTTCACCCTTCCAGTGATGATATATATCCATCATTTATGTGTTTCTTTTTTCTTTCAACAGCTTCTATATTGTGGACATGATGTTGGTACTGTAACGAAGGCATGACAATGCATGTGGTAAGTAAAAATCTAATTAGTTTATTCGTTAGCATGAATAATAGTCTGTGGCATACAACCACCATTTTAGATTTTATTCATTTATTATTGATAGTTGTTAAAATTTCATTAGCATATCAGTTGTTTCGTATTTGTTGTTTCATTGTGGTTAACCACAGGTTCACTCTTTGTATGACTCTGATTTTGGGTACCAAATGAGGGGAAAAGTTTGCAACTGCTTGAAATATTTAGGTATCAGTTCTCAGTTCTCCCCATCCTGATTATTTTGGTTTTGTGGTTTTCTGGATGCTCTCTATTTGTATCATTTTTAGTTTATGCATACAGATTTAGCATTCAAAATGAGATCCTTTAGTTTATGCATTGAACTGTTGATGCAATGATGGCCTTGCTGGGCCTAAAACAGTTGGTTTTCTTAAACAACAGGAGTTATTATTAAAGTTGGTTACCTCTTTATGCAGTTGGTCCCTTTTAAGTTTTTTGAATCTATAATGTTGACCTTTGACGCCCATAACTTGTTTCAGGTAATGAAGGAAGAATTGCTTACTAGGCTGAAAGTGATGGCGAATGTGGCAAAGTAGGTAACAGTCTATTATGGTTTGCACATGCAAATCATAGGAGTTTTGCATGATAATATTTGATGACGTTGCATAATTTTGCAATTTTTAATATATCTTTACTGTTGGGCCGAGTTTATGTGGTTTGTATTTAGTATATGTATTTTCGGCTTGGGTGCGGGTCTCTATGTAAACCAAGAACACTTTTGTGTTCTCGGTGGGCTTTTGCTTGTTTGGGCCAGTGTGTTGGTTCCCCTATATATAGTTAATATTGTGTATAGGGTTAAGGTTGTTCATTCACTTGTTTTGGTCTTCAAGTATTGTAAGTTCTTAAGCACCCGACATATCAAATATACGTGTGTTTTGAAGCTATACTGTGTCATCACTATTGTTTTACTCGTGTTCTTGAATCAACAAGTCTTGGTATTCCGCACCAATACTTGTCATTTTGATATCATAATTATAGTGATCCAGATTCGGGACTTACAATTGGTATCAGAACCTTTGACCTATTCAGGCTCGTTATTGTGATATCAAAGATTCAAGAATTGTGTCTTCTTTGGTGGTTGCGCTTGTCTTTCCGGTGAAAAGGTGATCGGAGAAGAAAGAGCTATTTTTGGGAGAATATTGGCTTTGGTTTGTAAATTAAATCAAATCCCACCTTTCTCGAAAGGTTGTTTACACCAAAGATCCTGCTGATTATTGGTTCTCAGCTAAATAGTTGACTTTTCGGTCAGAAGTCTGAGTAGTCTGTCAAGAATTAAAGATCTCGGCTGAATCCTCGGCTGAGTTCTCGGCTATTCTTGGTTCTCGGGTAAGATTAGTAGTTTTCGGTCAAGTAGTTCTCAGTCTTCAGCTGTTCTCGGTCAAGTATTGGTCAATCTCGTGGTTCTCGGTCAAAGATTGGTCATTTTTCAGTGTTTTCGGTCACCACTTGGTCAAAGCCTTAGTTCTCGGTCAACCAGTTTGATCATGTTCTTAGCCCAGTTAGCTGTTTTGGGCCTGTATACTTGGACTTGGACTTAATTTTAATTGGACTTAAATACAATATTCAATCAAACTAAAATGACCCAGTTAACTAATGGTAGCAATACCACCAACTCGTCACTTCATCAAGAACTTGACTCCATCATGGGCACTGTTACTCGTATACCCCGTCTACTGTCCCATGAGGGGTTCAGTGAATCGAAATTTCGCTTTGAACACTACGCCAAGATGAAAGATTCCAAAATTTGGAAAAGCATTGTGAGGGGACCTCAAGGATCACTTATCAAAGGGATGGTTCTGACGAGGTTCTTGTGAAACCAGTTGCTCAATATGATGATGATGATTTTGCTAAAGTTGAGGAAGATGAGAGAGCTCTTTCCACTCTAACCATGGCCCTTTCACCTGAGATTGCCCTTCAGTTTAGAGAACTTCAATCTGCTAAAGAGTTGTGGGCTGCACTTATAGAAGTTTATGAGGGAAATGAAGATATGAAGAGAAGTCGCCAAGATCTGTTGCGACAAAAGTTTAATATGTTTAATCATGTTTTGGGAGAGACACTAGAATCCCAACTTCAAAGATTCATATCTCTTGTGACTGAAATGAGAACTGTAGGAATTTATCTGCAAACTTCAGCAATAAACAACAAGTTGGTAAACTCCCTGCCAAAAAGTTGGGACATGAATCTTGCGGTTATCAAAAAGACTAAGGATCTCAATAGAATGGGTATGACTGAAATGATAGCCACTATTAAAGCATGTGATATGGATGATAAACAGCGGGAAATATATCATGCCAGTTCTTACAGTGTCGTTCGATACAACGTTGCTTCCAACACTGCTCTTATATCTCAAGATAGTTTCTCACTGTTCAAGCCTACTCAACAGCCACCTCAGGGAAACTTCCAGATGTTCTCATCCACCTTAGGTCAATCATCATCATCCAATTCGCCCAAACCAGCTCCAGAATTTTTCACCAAGTCTGGTCAGTCTACAAATGACTCTTGTAAAACCACTTTCAGTCATAACTTCAGCCAGATTCCCACCATACCTAAAGAAACTCAAGAGAATATAGCTCAAATGGCGGGATTTATGAATTGTTATCATGCTTTTCTGGCCGGAGACTTGTTTCAACCTGTGGTTACTGCTGAACTTGATCAGATTCATCCCGATGATGTTGAAGAAATGGACATTTCGTGGCAAATTGCCATGGCAGTTTTCCGTGCAAAGAAGTTTACTAAGAGGACGGGTAGAAATAATTGGAACATGCCTAATAATCAAAAGGTGGGTTTTAACAAAGAGACTCTCAGGTGCTACAATTGTCACAAGCCGGGTCATTTTGCTCACGAATGCACTAATCCAGCTAAGGATGGGAATACGGAGAGGGCATTGGTTCCAGTTGGAAGTGCACGAGGTGAGGCTGGAGGTAGTTCGGGTAATGGTGAAAGAGGTATGGTTGCTCAATAGTTTTCTTGGGAAGGTCAAATGGTTGCTCTAAACATTGGAAATCAGACTGCAAACTTCGCAACTATTGAAGACACTGAAGAAGAAAACACTGCTGAGGAGAAGGTCAAGGAGCTTCAGTTTGCATATATGGCTTTTACTTCTCCAGATTCGTCTGAGGTACGTTTTCAACCTGTTCTTTAAATTGTCGGGAGAAAATAGAAATGTATAAGCTTCATAATGACAGTCTAAGTAGAGATATGGAAAGAATAAAATCAGAAAATTTTAAACTTAAGAAAAATGAAAAGGGCTTTCTAGACAAAATAGAAGCACATAACAAGGACATTAAGAAGTTTAAGTCTGATTTAAGCATAAAAATTTGTCACCACATAGATGCCAAACAAGAAATTGCTAAGTTAACTGCTCAACTGGAAGCTTCCAAGTTAGAGACTTTAAATCTAACTAGTAAGTTTGAAAAGGCTGAACTTGATTTTAAAAAATTCGATGGTTCCAGTAATGTGGTTAACTCAATGATTGAGAACCAACTGTGGTGGAAAGAAAATAAAGGTGAGGGATTAGGATACAGTCAAGTTTCCCCACCTTACAATAATAATTATGTCCCTACTCCTGTCACCAAAGAACAGGAGGCTAAGATAAAGGACATGAAGTATAGTAAACAAGACAAAGACAACGAGACCAGTTCTTTAAATGCTGGTCCGTCCACCTCAAATGTGAACGATTCTAATGTATTTACTTCATGTGTAGAAAAAGTAATTGTGAAGGAGTGGACTGATGAGGATGACGACCCTAGTTTTGATTTTGATAATAATTTTGTTTTTGATGTCTCTTTAGAACTTCATGTTTTGAATTCTGTTATTCCGACTGTTTGTGTGGGCTCTGTTTTAAAGAGCAAGGATACTTGTGTGGTTGATTCGGTTGAAACTTTAAACTTTAATAATGTGGTTTCTAATAAAACTAAAATTTCAAAACCAAAAACTTCAGAAAAATGTGTTACACCTAAGTTTGTCAAGGAGGGATGCTCTAATGACAGACAAGGTGATAAGTTCACCTGCTGATTTACTTCTTATAAACCTTTACTTTTATGTAACTGCTAAGTGATCATTTTTATTGTATCTATTTCTTGTTTTTTATGCTCTCAAAGTAGATTCCTAAATCTCACAAATACAATAATGGTTGGATAAAATGAAATGCCATAAATCTGGTGAGAATTTTTCTAAACAAACTACTACATCATTAGTGTTTAAAATTTCAAGTTTGTGGCTTTCTTTTGGATGTGATTTTAATCTTTGAAATCATGTTTTCGTTTCACACTTTGAATTTGAGTTCACATAGTTGTATTTTCAACAACTTCCACTTGGGTCCAACCGACCAACGCTTGACAAAGAAACTTTGCAATTAATTTAACAATAATTGGTGATGTTCAATAGAAAATTTTGGAATATTAAAGTGCTAAAATATTATAGATAGTGGCTTAATATTATAAACAAACTATTCTTGATGCATGATAAAAATGAATTTGTTGCTCATATTCAGTTGTGCTGCATATTCTTGACTCTTGATCTCTTAACTTTTGTCGCAATTTTCCCTTCTTTTTAGCCTATTGAAGAATAATATTTTGTCCGATTATCTAAGTATTATGCACACTAATAAGTTAAAAAGTTTTGTTAAAGTCTCTTCATAACTCAACGTAAAAAGGTGAAAACCTATGCTTGAGCATAGGTAACTATTTATCATTTATTTTTACCGTTTTTTTAATGTGACTGTACTGGTTTCAAGGAAAAGCTATGAGATTTTAATTTATTATTAATTGCGTTGTTGTTCATATAAGTTTTGAAGCTTTTGCAAGAACTAACCATGCTTATAAGGGTAAAATTAGTGGCGTTCACTTTGAAATTTTATGGACTTGGGACTTCAAAACAAATGATAGGATTTGCCCTTTTGTAAACGTTTTCATGTTTGCTTGCTTATGATGGAATTAATTTCTTTGTGTAGTTAACTGTTGTAACTTGTTTTGCTTTTATCAATATTTTGGCAGGGAACAAAAAAATAATAATAATAAATTATTTATTTTTTGTGTGGCAAAAACCGGTGAAGTCGGCCAAATTGAGAATGTGTGCTCGTATGTTGGGAATTAATTATAGTTTGCATCTATAGATTCTATTATTCTATAATAAAGTTAAGCAAATGTACTACATGAATATCATAATATATCTCAGGATTTGGAAGCTGAAATCCGTTGGCTGAATATCATGATACAATCACAACGAGCATGGTTATGATGATTAGCATCTTCATCGGGATTATTAGATCGTGGGGTTCAAGCCTCGGTTTTTATATTAATGAAGGTATATTAGTATGTTGCTACTTTGGTTGACACATCTACACCTAATTACCTAACTAACTTCAACTATAAAACTTATTTGGGTTGAAATTTGACTAATTATAGGTCAAAGCCATGTTTCCTCGGCCACCATAGGCTAAAAGCAAAATTTGCTGACGGGACTAAAACCAAAGTTGAAGTTCGTTTTTTATACATTCAGTTCTCGATTTCTTCAGTTGGTAATATAGTCGGTTTTTTCACATGGACTCGTAGATGCGACTATGGTTTGAAATTATTTGTTAAATTAAACATGGAAAAATGGTTCGCATGAACTGGTTTTTCTAAACTTCTCTACAAACTACTTAGTTCAAGCGGCCAAATGGGTAGAACCGCCCAATTTGCTTTAATTTGTGTCATTGCATGGTTTTGTCAATTGTTTATTAACACCTCTACAAAATTGTATTATTTTTCCTAAAGTTGTAACGATTAGTGTGTTAATTAAGATCACTAATATTATTGATCACTAACACTTTATGTTCTTAATGTCTTAATTTGTTGCAGATTTAGCTTAATACTCCTACTTATGACAATTGGTTGAACTTTAGAATTCAAATTCGTCTATGTTCGGTCTCACCTTTAAATTGTGAGTTTGTTTTAATAGTTTACATTTGTGGCTGCAGATAGAGGTGCACAAAAGAACCGGTTCCGGACCCGACCCAGCGGTTCCTACCGGGAACCGGACCCGACCCGGTGGAACCGGTTCCGCCAATACCCGGTCAAAACCCCGACCCTACCCTACCCGAAACCCCAAAAGAACCCCGATGAAACCGGTCAAATACCCGACTATACCCGGAACCGGTTCCTACCCGGACCCGATTTTGACTTTTGTTGACCATATCCGGTTTCGGTTCCTGAGAATACCCGGTTTGGGCACCTCTAGCTGCAGATATGCAACAGATAAATACTTTTTCAGTTTAAGTTGATGTTGTAAACACTCGTCGCGATTCGTGGGCTCTTTGCTAGGCATGTGGGATTTACAGGACAAGGATTGTTAATACAACTCTTTATGCATTACTATGGAGCAATGTGGATAGTTTAGACTTAAGAAGTGTATTAATGCTTGACGTTTTTTTGTTCTATGTTCAAGTTTGCTTCTTTTTTTGTTTTTTCTCCTTTTCTAAGTTTCTAATCTTATAACCTTCTATTGGATGTCTGCGTATCTGGTTGTGATTTTTAGCGATCAAACTAAAAAAATGCCATTGCAACTTGTATATGCATGTCTAGAGTCATATCTAGCAAATAAAAAGAAATCTAATCCACCTTAACCATCGGTGTTCAATCTAGAGTTTGTCTTTGAGATATACTTAATAAGTAAGCATCACGGTTTTGTATATAATCTTGCCTCTAAAGTCTAAAGTTATAGATTACCAATAGTTTATACACAATTTTGATTGAGGTCACTAATATACTCTCCACATGAGGTAGATTTCTAAATTAATTCAGAACACGGTCTAATATTAAAAAATGTGGTTATCCATTCATTTTCCACCTGACCCGTTCAACCAAAAGTGAGGGAAGAAGGGTTTCTCATCTCCTCATTGGTTTGATAAATTACAAAATATTGATATTACTAAAACTGAAATAGAGCGATTAGCCAATTTGGAAAGTCTCGGATTACAAGAACAAACCATAAAATGATAATCGACTCCTTTATCCGATACCATAACGAACTAAAACACCGCCGACGAAATTCCTATTGCGTCCCTGCCGCAACGCGCGGGCTCTTCTGCTAGTATATATATATATAGGGTGATGTAATTATAAAAAGTGAAGTGTGTCTAAAAAGTGTAGGAAGGAATCTGGTGCGTTGGATTGAATGATCTAATGGTTGAGATGAAACTTGGTTTATTTGTAGGTGTGTTTTATTTTATGGGCTTAGTTATAGGAAGTTAGGGGTACAAAGGTTCATATTGTGATAAACTCATACATTCCGTAAAGTATTTTCTTCATGGAAACTCCTATAACTTAGCTATTTCTCTCACCTGTCTATTGTGAGTTATGAAGTTTTTTCTAGAAGTAGATTAAAGAAAAAACACAGTGTGCTCATCATTTTAAGTTAGAACCAGGTATCAATCAATAATTATTGTATTGTGTTTTCCGATATTAGGCGGTTGGGTAAACGGCAGTGTGTTTTCCGACAACAATTCTGGGGTAAGTGTTTTTCTTAATCATAATCAGAGGGTCATGTGTTTATCATAATATGGTTACTGTGTTTTTCTTAATCATAATCAAAGGATAGTGTGTTCAAACCTACGTACCTACACACGTACATACGCACCTACACAATATGAAAGGGAGTGAAATTAGGGATTAATGGAGTTGCACATTCACTTCTCGCACTTCTCGCACTTCTCCCTGTAAAAAAACTTTTGAAATGATCCAATACCTATATATATATATATATATATATATATACATATATATATATATATATATATATATATAGAGGAGGGTTATTTTAAAAACAAGTAGTTTCTTAAGAAAACTAGAAATATATCATAGACATTTGATTATGTCAATCAATGGTAGAGATTTAAAATAGCCAAAAACCGTCATATTTCCTAGAATTACTCTTTCACCATTATAACCGACATAGTTTTCTATAATTGTTCTTTCACCATAGGTTGTAATGTCACATGTCAAAGATCTAGTGGTTCTTACCATTCTAATTAGGAAACTCCTTATTTTTATTTGAACTCTTATATATATATATATATATGTGTGTGTGTGTGTGTGTGTGTGTGTGTTTTTTATATGTATTAGTTACATATTCTATTGTATGCATTCATACAGCCCCAACAACTTTTAAAGGTAAACAGGGGACTAGAACTCACCTGGGTCATGTTCCTTTCTGAGTTAATTGTAACACCTTTCTTCAGTTGGGCACGAGTAACTGTATATCAAGTATAAGTATAAATTAACTATCCTTCTATTTAAACAATATTACCCTAGTTAGTGAACTAGTTTAACTTAGCTAATGGGTTTACTATTTAGAATCGGGTCGCATTCGCATGCCCACAAATCGCATCGCATGATATCAAAAGAGTCTCATCTTATTTTCAAACGAGTCTCATATCATTTTCAAACTAGTCTAATCTCATTTTTAAACGAGTCAAATCTCATTTTCAAACGAGTCTCATATGATTTTCAAACGAATCTCATCTCATTTTCAATCGAATCTAATCTTATTTACAAACTTATCTCATTTTCAAGATTTCTATTTCTAGCTCTAGTATTGAAGTCGAGTATTGCGGTATGGCCAATGTAGTTGCCGAAATATGCTGGTTAAGTAATCTTCTTCTCAAGCGTTGGCGCCCTCTTTCTCGCACTACACTTGTATATTGTGAAAGTGGCATATATCTCTAGGGTAACCCAGTTCAGCTCCAACGAACTAAGCATATAGAACTTGACATTCACTTTGTGAGCGAACAAGTTCAGCGAGGTCACGTTCTATAACATCCTGAATATTATAATGATAAATAAAGAAAGTTACGTTTAGTGATTTCGCGTTATTAATTAAGTAATATCGAGTAAAGAATGGATCATGGACTTAGATTAATTAAGGTGGGTTAAATGGGAATGGGCCTTAGGTCCATGGGCTTTAAGGGATATAAATATCCCCTAAACCAACCTAAAACCCTAAACCCACATTCATTTCCATCTTATTCTCTACACACTCAAAACACACACACCCTACACCACCATAAACCTTACGGCCGAGAAGGAAGAGGGAAAACGAGATCGAGCGAACATCCGTTTGTGGTAGATCTTTGCTATACGAGCCATACACGAAGATCTAGAGTCTATAAGCAAGCTAACCGAGACCGAAAGGTAAGCCGTTTTACTTTAAAGTTTACGTTTTTAGTAACGTTTAACCTTGAAACTTAGAACGGGTATAGATCGGATACAAATGAAAGGTAAAGTTGCGAACTTGATGCTAAAACGAACTCGTTAGAGCTTCAAACATGTGCGGCTCGTGTAAAATGAACCCTAGATCTAGTAGTAAACGTTTAAGCCTTAAAGATTCATGCTTTATGCTGTTACGTGTTAAGTTTTATCCGAAAATGTTTACGGGTTTGGTTAAACTCGCATTCAAGGCTTTCGTGATGAAATGATGATGATTATGGGTTTTGGGGACGAACAGTAGGCCGCAGCTGGATAACTTCGCCTAAGGCCAAGTTCGCTGTCAAGGTTAACTTCGCCTAAGGCCAAGTTCGCCAAGCCTAACTTCGCCTGGCTTAAAGTTCACCATCAGCTAAGTTCGCCCTATATGTTCGCTTCCTAGTTAACTTCGCTGGATACATAAGTTCGCTGGTTATATAAGTACGCTGCTATATAACTTCGCCCAAAGCTAAGTTCGCTTAAGGTTTAACTTTGCCAAGTTAACTTCGCCTAAAGTTAAATTCGCTTAGAAAATAAATTAAAAACCTAATGGAAAATGTGTCAAGACAGTTAATATAAATAAAATTTTTCCAACCTGGTAGCTCGACCCCAGCCAGGGACTCTGCCCCTTGGACCCTGCTAGGGGATGCCGCCCCTAGACCCCGCTGCCAGGGGCGCTGCCCCCGGACCCCGTTCGTTGTGGGTTATATAAAGATAGAAATACAACATGAGTAGTAGTAGTAGTTAATTGATACATGTAAATATTATACAGTTAGCCGTGCACAGCTCAAGAAGGGAATAACGATTAACGGAGAGCGTAACAGGATTCAGGTGAGTTTCTAGCCCCACTTCTGTGTTATGTTTTCGGGGCTGTGTGCATACTCGATATGTTTGTTAATACACTTATCCTAAGTGATAAGTGTATGCCTTATATGAATGATGTGAAATGTATGAATGATTGCTTGTTAGTACGTGAACGATCTTCGGATATTGCACGTACTGTCAGGTTGTAGTGTTACGTATAAGGTAAGTATAATGTATTTGCTTATATGTATGAATGCGATAAAGTTAACAAATGAAGGAAAGGCATGGTTGTATGGTAACGAAGAGGGACCAGACCCTAATAATATCTGTGATGTTAGGGACCAGACCCTAATAATATCTGTGATGTTAGGGACCAGACCCTAATAATATCTGTGATGTTAGGACCAGACCCTAATAATATCTGTGATGTTAGGGACCAGACCCTAATAATATATGTGATGTTAGGGACCAGACCCTTTTAATATCTGTGATGTTAGGGACCAGACCCTTTTAATATCTGTGAGGTTATAGGGCGAAAGGCTCTTTAAAACGTATGATTATGTATGTAAAGAAAGTATGAAGGTAAGAATGAAAGTATATGCACTTATGTGTGTATGAAAGAAAGTTAAGAGGTTAAGTATGAAATGTAAGAAGCTATTGTATGATTATGTGATTAACTAGAACTCACTCAGCTTAGCTGACTTTTAGTATGCATGCAGATGAGTAGAATGAGGCAGGTAGCTTGAGGAGGACACATGGCATAGTTGGACGAAGCTGGCATCTGAAGATTTTGCTATGATGTTTTATTTTAAAAGACTATATTTTGTTTTTAAATGACTATGAATGCTCGATAAGACAAGAATTATGGTTATGGAATGTAATGGTTTGAATGTTTTTAATGTTCCGCGAATGTTTTAATTAACTCTGATATTTAGAACTGCGTTTATGAGTATATCCAACATGAAAGTAGGGCTACCGGTAACGGGGCCTTACACGTTCACGCCCTCTATAGGCCTACACAACACTAGATTGTGTATGTCTTCAGGAAAGGTTAACCACAGAATCTCTTTGAAGATTTTTGTACTAGTCGCAACATTCGGTCACCTCCAGCTTCAACTACGGGGGGTGTAATAGCCCATGATAGACTTATATATAGAATAGCTATGATCTGTGTGATAATATACTGTATTATTATTTATTGATATTATCTCCTAAATTAGTGCATATTGTAAATTATATATTGGAATGTTTAATGATAATAGGGTAACAATTCTTGGTGAATATAACAAACACACATCATGATCAAGTTAGAAGACGAAAGAAACTGATTTAGCAAGTTGGAAGTGTTGCACAAGAATAGTTTAACGACTAAATTGTAATTATTTATAATTTAGGCTAAATACCCTTGATGTGAATGGAGCTGGTGTGACAATCTTTAATATAAAACACACGCATAAAGATGTGATAATGAATCCATCATTCTCTCTACACGTTTCATCTATCGTCACGTTCAAGATCAAGACTTTCTTCTTCTTCTACTCCTTTCTATGTTGTTTGGTTTCATCACGTCACGTTCATAGTTCGGTTGTATTCAACATTCCCAGCATCACGTAGATCCATAAATGATTGTTGGATCCGGTCGTTTTGGGACTTACAAGAGTTAATGCTAGGACTAATTTCCGGGTTAACAATGAGAAGCAGACCATGGATTAAGGAATTATGAGTGGATAACAAACTAACAATTAATAGCATTTGTGGAAGGATTCGCGATTTTCGTGGAGTTGCTTAAAGCTATCAGTGAGGTGGTTAACTTGTGGTTAGTGGGGAGATGCTCTGTTTCTTTGGCGGAGTTTGTTGCTTCTGCCCCCTAACACCACTGCTTAAGCCCGACAATGGGATTAGGCTTATTGCTGTTGGCGTGATATGGAGAAAGCTTGTATCCAAAGTGGCTATGAGGAGTGTTGGAAAAGAGATGGCAAAATACCTTGGTGATTTGCAATTCGCGGTGGGGATCCTGAGTGGAGCGGAGGCGGTGCTTCATAGCGCGAATAGATTTCTTAATATGTTCCACTCCGATGGGTCGTTGGCTTTGCTTACTGTATACTTTTCTAATGCCTTCAATTTGGTGGATAGGACACACTCATGCAGGAAGTTCGTGCCAGATGTCAATCTATTTCCCTATGGGTTAATTTTCTTTACGAGCAACCGACTAGGCTATATGTAGGGAATGATAGTATCCAGTCAACTACCGAGGTTAAACAAGGCGATCCTTTAGGACCCATTCTCTTTGCATTAGCCTTACACCCCCTCATTCATCGGGTACGGGATGGTTGTAAGTTAATTTTCCATGCATGTACTTAATTGATGACACGATTATGGGAGACGCCATTGAAGTGGCCAAAGCCTTGGATATTATTAGATCCGAGGGGCCAATTTTGGGACTTGAGCTTAATATTAAAAAGACCGAAGGATTTTGGCCGTCGTGCAATGGGTTAAAGGTGAAAGTAGGTTTTTTTCCTATCGGGATTGGGAGACCGGAGTTAAGGTAAAACTCCTTGGAGGAGCGGTTAGCCGGTACACTGGGTTTATCAGTACTTTGGCCAGTACTAGAGCTTCAAGAGTAGTGGAACTAATGAGATGTCTTACTCGCCTGTGTGACCCTCAATGTGAGCTTCTCTTTCTTCCCTCATGCATGGGGATGGCTAAGTTGTTGTTCGGACTCCGAACATGTCAGCCTATGTTTTTTAGAGAAGTTGTCTTTGTTTTTTACAAAGGGCTTCCAGCGGCTATTAAGGATATTGTGGTATGTGGGGGTCCATTTTTTTGCTCATTTTCAATGGAGACTGGCCTCTCTCCCTATCCATTTTGGTGGTGTAGGGTCATATTCAGCTTAGGATGTTTCCACCTATGCTTTCGTATCCTCGAGAACACAATCTTGGAAGTTACAAGACCACATTTTGCGTGATTATGGTGTTCATGGGTTAGATTCCGATTTTGGGTGTGCGATGGATTGTTTGAATAACTCTATTCCTGGTCTTGATCATGGCGGGTTAGCTAATAAGGATAACCCCCCAGCCCAAAATGCTTTGGCGAGTGCCCTTTATATAAAACCCTCCAAAGTTTGGGAGAAAATTTCGGCATGTCCTCTCGTCAGAGAGCGGTATTAGAATGTCTTCAGACTCCTCATGCTCAAGACTTTTTGATTATCACACCCATCAAAGGGTTAGGCCAGCACATGTCAGCAGTGGAGTACCGAGTTATTCTTAAATATAGTTTAATGATTCCCCTGTTCCCATTTGATGAGCCATGCTCGATCTTTCGTAAAGTTTGCTTAGATAATTTTGGTGAACACGCGGTTTATTGCAAAGAATTCGCAGGGTTTAAATATAGACATGATTTGGTCAGGGATGCCCTTTGTGATGTGTTAAAACGGGCGGGAATCTTGGCAAAAAAAGTCTCCTGTGAATTTTTTTGTCGGATCCGCGTGAAGGAAGGGCTACTCTCTGAAAAGCGGAAATTCTTGTATTTGGATCCGTGGGAGGGGGGAGCATGATTGTGTGGACCTTACTAGGGTATCCCCTCTTGTCGGGCTTAGGGACACCGGGCTTGTTGCTAGGCAGGTGGTGCTAAAGGCAGAAGCGGGAAAATTTGCTAAGCACGAGAAGGCCTGTGTTGAGAATCAACATGTCTTCATTCCTTTAGCTTTTGATATATTTGGTTCGCTTGCCCCCAATGCTGCTATGTTTTTAAAGAGTTTGGCGGGTCATGCACAGTAACTCAACGGCGCCAGAGAACGATAACTTTGTTTTCAGTATGATCGGTTTTGTCATTCAAAAGAGGATTGTGGTGCAGCTTTTTGCCCGCTTACATGTCTCTCAATTGTAGTTGGATCCTTTTTTTTAGATAATATATATGTTAAAACACACATATATACATATATTGTATCAGTTTTATATTCGTTATTAGTTTTCTATTTTTTATTAGTTCAATTTTCTTATATTGGTTCTTATATTTTTTTTGTTTGAGTATAAATTTGCTGGTTGCTGGCCCGAGTGGTTGGAAGCTGATTTGGGCTTGGAGCTTGGATGATTGGGCTTTATTGGATGGGTTGCTGTTTGTATCAGTTTAAAAAGAAAAGAAAGACCGTTCAAGTTGTAGTTGTATTATTTTTTTTCTCTAAAACACCAAGTTGTTCTCTCTTAGGGTTTCACTGTGTTGGTGTAATTCAATATTGTTCATCTATTGATTTGGGCTCTTGTTTGTGATAATCTCAATCGCAGTTAGTTGTAATTGTTCTTGGTTCTGTTCTTCAGTTGTTTGATAAAGATCAGTGTGTTAGGGTTTGTATCGACTAATCAAATTTATAGAACATTACATTTGAGTTCTTGACATGGTATCAAAGTAGATGAGGCTCTGATCTACCATTCTTCCGCGATTATTATCTGGTTAATGTATTTAGGGTTTCCAATTTGAAACCCTAGGTTTGTTCGGTAATTGAGGATCTACGTTAAAGTTTGTTTAGTTCGGGTTATTAGTTTGATTCACGGCAAATTGGGAGTTGAGGATCATCTGGTTTCTTCTAATACTCTTGCTTATGCCTTTGTGAGATCGTTCCTTCCTTTTTAATTTTGTTGTCTTTTGTTTTCCTTGATAATTTTAGGCTTTAATATTTTTTCGTTGGCAATAGGCCTTTGTTGTTGCTGGACTAGTCGGGCCAGTTTATGTGCTTATACTTGTGTGAAATTCATACTTGATTTTCTTGATTGTTACTATGGGTGATACTGAAACGCTTGTTAGTAAGTTAGAGCCTAGTGATCAGTTGTATTTGCATGCAAGTGACTCTAACACTTTAACTATTGTGAATATAAAACTGAAAGGGACAGATAATTACATTGTATGGGGCTAATGCTATGTTTCTCGCTTTACAAGTTAAAAATAAAATTGTTTTTATTGATGGTTCTTGTAAAAGATCACTTGATAATGAAGTTCTTGGGAACAGTGGGATAGATGTAATTCTGTGGTTTTGTATTGGATTCTTAATTCTGTGTCTGATGAACTATACTTAGGACAAGTTTTTTCTAGGAATGCTTTAGATGTTTGGCAAGATTTAAAAGAAACTTATGATAAAGTGGATGGGTCTGTGGTGTTTCGCCTTTATCAAAAGATGAATTCTCTTAATCAAAATGGTTCTTCTGTGTCTGAATAGTATCATAAACTTAGTACTATGTGGAAACAATTTGATGTTATTGTTCAACTCCCGTCGTGTAGTTGCAATGCATCGGAAAAATTTAATGATTTTAACAAGTTAATAAAACTTATGCAATTCTTAATGGGCTTAGATGATGTGTACCAATCTGTTAGAACTTCTTTGTTAGCTAGGGATCCTCTACCTACTATTAAAACTGCTTTCTCAATTGTGTCTAGGGAAGAGTCCCATAGAAAATCTTGTGGGACTTCTAAGGCATTAACTCAAAATATGGGGTTCGTGTCTAAGTCGAGTCAATCTTTTGACACCAAGAAAAAATTCAACAGAGGGCCCAACCCCACCCTTAAATGCACACATTGCAATAAGATTGGGCACACTGTTGAAAGGTGTTTTGAGATTGTTGGATACCCCCAAGGTCCTAGACCAAGTGGGGGCAGTCTTCAATTCAAGGATCTAAGTCTGTGGTTTCAAATAATGCCGTGCAAGGTAAAAACGATCAGTCCACTTCTAGTTCTGGAGCTACATTAACTTCTGAGCATGTTACAAAACTTCTTAGTCTCTTGAATGAAAAGCAAGGAGATAGTGCTCCTGCTTCTCATATAGGAGGTAAGAGCCTAGGATCTTTTTCTGCTAGTATTTTTAGTCCTAAGGTGCTTTGTTTTGCTAGTAGTTTTCCTTTTCTAAGCAATAATGAATGGATAGTAGATTCAGGTGCAAACCAACATATGGTAAAAAATGATGAAAATATTTTTGATCAAATTGATGTTTCTGAATTTAATGAAACTGTTAAACACCCAAATGGGTCTAATGCCATAGGTACTAAAATAGGAAATATAAAATTAAGTGACTATTATTTTAAATGATGTTTTAGTTGTTCCTGAATATCAAGTAAATCTACTATCTGTTCATAGACTTGCTAAGGATAATAAATTCAAAGTTATTTTTGATGAAAATAATTGCTATCTTCAGGATTTACTCACAAGGAAAGTCATGACTGGTAGTCAGTTAGATGGTCTATACTTCTGTGGTGGTGTCACTAGTTCTCTAAAGTGTGTATGAATAGTCATGATGTGACTAATTTGCAGCATGTTAGGTTAGGCCATCCTGCTGATAATGCTTTAAATGTTTTACAAACTGAGTTAAATTTTAATTTTCAAAATAATTATCATCCCTATGAGGTTTGTCATTTGGCTAAACAACACAGGGAGATGGTCTATACTTCTGTGGTGGTGTCACTAGTTCTCTAAAGGTATGTATGAATAGTCATGATGTGACTAATTTGTGGCATGCTAGGTTAGGCCATCCTACTGATAATGCTTTATATGTTTTACAAACTGAGTTAAATTTTAATTTTCAAAATAATTATCAACCCTGTGAGGTTTGTCATTTGGCTAAACAACATAGGGAGCATTTTCCTTTAAGTGACCACCGGTCAAAATTTATAGGTGATCTTATACGTATTGATGTCTGGGTCCCTATAAGGTTAAAAGCAAAGAAGGTTACAAGTATTTTTTTTTAACGGTTGTTGATGATTATACTAGAGTTGTTTGGATTTTTCTGATGAAAAACAAGGATGAAGTTTTTTATAATATTTAAAGTTTTTTAAACTTATTAAAAATCAGTTTAGTCAGAATATTAAGGTTGTTAGGAGTGATAATGGCACTGAGTTTGTCAATAACCATACTAAGAATTTCTTTAAAGATAATGGTGGTTTGCATCAAACTTCTTGTACATATTTTCCACAACAAAATGGGGTTGTGGAGAGAAAACATAGACATCTTTTAAATGTTGCCAGATCTTTACTTTTTCAAGGAGGTATTCCTCTTTCTTTCTAATCTGAGCAGTGGCGGACGTAGTTTAATGCTAGGAGGCTACCCCTCAACTTCTCGTCGGTAGTGTAAAAAAATTAAGATTTAGGTCGGTTTTCGTGTTTCGTTACCCTTGGAAAAAAAATAATGTTACCCCTATGCGGTTTAAGCTCAACCAATTTAAAATTCAACCCAACTAAAGCCCAAACAAAGGTGTAAAGCGCAACCAATAAAACTCAATAACCTTTAAAATAATATATTTACACTTAAAATAATATATATACACTTGTTAGAAGATATTTTAGGCCTCACAAATGCTTTATCAAAACGTCTTAAAAAATATCAAGACTTGTTAGAAGCGTCTAAGCTGATAAGCGGGACAAACCGAACATTGAAAAATCTAAGACAAAACGGGTTTGACAAGATGTTGGCTAGAGTGACATCTTTTTGTGAAAAAAACAAGATTAAGATGTTAGATATGACAGAAAATTATGGTAATAAACGAAACCGAAATAATATCATTACTAATCGACATCATTTTGAGGTTGAAATTTTTATATACCGTTTTGGATTATTCAAATTCAAGAACTTGGAAATAGATTTAGTAAGGTCTCAACTAGTTTGATAGAAAATATGTCCAGTTTAAATCCTTGTGATTCATTATATACGTTGACATATCGAAGATAGTGGCATTTTCTAATATGTATCCGAATGACTTTAGTAATGAAGAAAGATGGTGTATTTCGGGTGATCTCACGACCTTTTATCACACTTTAAATTAATATGATAAATTTGCAAAATTGGGTGGAATATGTGATCGTGCTCGTGTAATGGTGGAAACCGGAAAACGCACCACTTTTCCTTTGGTTTATCGTATATTGAAGCTAGCATTGGTTTTACCAGCTGTAACCGCAACTATTGAAAGATGTTTTTCTAAAATGAAGCTTATCAAGACGTATTTGCGCAATCGAATGGGTTATGAATATTTGAACAATGTTTTAATTTGCGTGGTCGAAAGAGAAACTCTTAATAGAGTAAAAGAAGATGATGTAATGGCTCGATTTCACGCTTTCAAAAACCGAATAGGAGAAATATGTAGCCCATGTGTTTAAATTTATTTATCATCGTGCTTCAATTTTTGTTTAGTTTACACTGCATGAAATACGGTTAAAAAAAATTTAAACGTTACCCCTGAAATTTGGTTCTAGATCCGCCACTGGATCCGAGTGTGTCCTAACTGCTACATATCTTATTAACAGGACTCCATCTTTCGTGTTACCCTTCGAATGTCTTTTTGGTTTTAAACCCTCATTATCACATTTAAGGACTTTTGGATGTTTATGTTTTAGTAATGTTTTAACTGTGTCACATAGTTTGTAAAAAGAGCTGAAAAATGTGTTTTCTTATGATACTCAAATAAAAAAAAGAGTTCTAAATTGTGGTGTTTAGACACTAAACAAATTATATTTTCTAGAGATGTAAACTTTTATGAAAATATATTTTCTTTTAAAGATAATATTTCATTAAAAATTTTTTATTTTAACATCAATGCTTCTGTTAATAACTTGAATTTTTTTGATCTTTATGATAATGATGTTTCCAAACTGTCCTTAAATGAATTAGGTCCCGATGATGAAATGAGGGTAACAAATGATCACTCTAGCGCGGATCAGCCACCTAGTAGCAACTCTAGGACTATTAATGATCCAAATGGATCACATAATGCTAGCGCGGATCAGCCACATGGTAGCAACTCTAGGATTATTAATGATCCAACTGGATCACATAATGCTGGTTCTGTTGATGGCTCTAGTGAGGTAGATCAGCCTAGGGTTGAAAATGAAAATAATAATAATTCTGAGGGCACCTTAAATCAGATACCTCTTAGAAGGTCAACTAGAAATCATGATTTACCAAAAAAATTGAATGATTTTGTTATAGAAGGGAAAGTAAAATATGGATTTGAGAAAGTGGTTAACTATTCAAACTTGTCAGTTGAAAACTTGTCTTTTGTGTCTAGTTTAAACAAAACAGTTGAACCTAAGATGGTATTGATTTTGATGAGACCTTCTCTCCGGTTGTTAAGATGGTAACTGTTAGATGTGTGATTAGTTTAGCCGTTGAAAATAGTTGACCTCTATTTCAGTAAGATATTAACAACGTTTTTTATATGCTGATTTGCATGAAGATGTTTATATGAAACTACCTGAGGGTTATTTTTCTAAGAATGATACACCTGTTTGCAAACTTATCAAATCTTTATATGGCTTAAAGCAAGCCCCAAGAATGTGGAATGCTAAACTTGTTAGTGCATACTTTTAATCTCACAGCCTTCGCTGAAATTGATTGGGCTAAGTGTCTAGATACAAGAAGATTTGTCACTGGGTTTTGTACTTTTCTAGGTCAGTCACTTGTTGCTTGGAAAAGTAAGAAACAGTTATTTGTTTCGAGATCATCAGCTGAGGATTTGTTTCGAGATCATCAGCTGAGGCTGAATACAGGGCTATGTGTGCATGTGCTGAAGAAATCATATGGATCAAAAATCTATTAAAAGAATTAAAAGTTACTATTTCTCTTCTGGTATCCTTGAATTGTGATAATAATGCAACTATATCTATTGCTGCAAATCCGGTTTTTCATGACCGGACAAGTGTGGCTTATAGTAGGATGGCATAAACTATTGATTTTAAAATTGGGATTAATTATAGAATTTACCGAATAGAGTAAAAGTCCAGTTTCACTGTATTAATCGGGACAACTTGATGAACCCTTTCGTCTCTTAGGACACTCAGTTTTAAATAACCTATTAAAACTAAGTTTGTCGCGATATGACCAATGTTGCAAAAGTCGCTAGGCGGTCCCTAGGAGGCCGACCCCCTTGGAGGGAGTACTCGGACATGATAAATATAAAGAAACTTAATTTTTGGGTGATATATATATTTCAAATATCATAAGTTTACTAATATTTATAACAAAATAAGTGAATATCAATATAAATAAGAGAAATACATTTTTAAACACTAAATTATTCTAAAAAAATGTTAATCATTTATTGAAAAAATTATATTCGTTTTTAATATTATAGAAATACGAATTATGTTGTATTTTTTAAGTGAAAATAGACCCAAGTTAACCGACTAGATGTGATTCTGACTAATATTGACCACATTTGAACAATTTTTAGTAACTAGGCGGAGCTAAAGAAACTCCCATCTGCACCATACCTTGTAGCGAGTACTCGGAGAGTACTCGGCCTTGTAAACCTACTTTTACAACATTGGATATGACTAACCTATTTTAAGTTAATAGTTAAACTATTAAGTTATAAGGTTTTGGAAAATCAAATTTAGTTTAATTTTGTAAAAACTTAATTGGTTGATTAAAATTTATTTTAATATATTTGGTATTAGGTTTGTGTTGTTATAACATATTATAATAAAGTAAGGAACCACAATAGCAAACAAGAATATGTAAATCTTAAATAGCCAAAAAGGTGATTGGTCTTGCTAGAGCCTATTAGCAAGACCAATCGGGTCAAGGGGTCACAACACAAACCAACCACAAGGATGGACTCTTGGTGCATCTCGTCATCTTTGTTAACTCCCACTGACTTCAAGATCTCCGTGAGCTCGTCCTCGGTTTACCTTCGGGTCTTCTTCACTACAATATTATAAAATACATATAATAAAAAACCAAACGCTGTCTATTACAATTTTGAACCATCAAAGTGGCCAAAAACCATAATATAAAACCGAAAAATAAAATACAACTTTGAACCATCCATATGGCCAAAACCAAAACCAAACAACCAATCACACAAGGTCGGGCCAGATTTACATATTCAATAAAAAAAATAAAATTGAGCAATATTTGGGTCAAATAAAATAAATAAAAATTGACCAAACCAAGATTGCTCAAAAAACATATCTAGATCAAACACTTCAACTAGCTTGAAGTTTATGATGTAGATTCGGCGAACACCAAACATGTTAGTGCATTGTTAAGTATGGGTTTTGTTCAGTCTACATGTGATTATTCCTTGTTTATTAAATCTGATAATTCTATGTTTATTGTGTTACTAGTTTATGT
Source organism: Bidens hawaiensis (assembly GCF_021521415.1). NCBI lineage: Eukaryota > Viridiplantae > Streptophyta > Magnoliopsida > Asterales > Asteraceae > Bidens > Bidens hawaiensis. The sequence goes on from NW_027491493.1 coordinate 30,252, forward strand.
GGATCACATTGTGATAACCGGTAACAGTGTTAGTGCTATTGAGTCAATCAAAGAAATGTTAAGGTCAAATTTTTTGATTAAAGATTTGGGTCTACTCAAATATTTTTTGGGAATCGAAGTGTTAAGGTCTGATTTTGGGTTGTGTTTATCTCAACGAAAATATTGCATGGAGTTATTAACCGAGTATGGCATGAGTGCATGCAAACCGGTTAGTACTCCTATTGAACATAACTATGTTGTTATGAATATGTCTAATTAGGTCTGTTCAAAGGGTAAGACCCGACCCTTTTACCTAATACCCTACCCGGACCCTTTACCTTTTTAGGAAGAAACTTGGACCCGAGACCCTACCCTCTAACCAATAAAAGGGTCGGGTATAAATAAGGGTTTCAAGGGTCCAACCCTTTACCCTTTAAGACAGTAATCAAATCTCCTTTTTCTGCATTTACAAGTTACATATCTCATAAATGACTTTAATATATGAATCATAGAACAATTATACTTTTTTTTAATAACATAGTAAAATTAACTTCGAAAGTTTATCAATCATTTGAACTGATGCAAGCAATATACACATTCAGAAATTACTTGTAGAGAACAATTCAGTGATTTTCATATATATGTTTCCATTCAGTAGTATGACCCTTTATTTTTATTTTTCATAGTAGTTGGAAATTTCTGATGAATCATATATGAAAATACAAACCACTCATAAATTTTATATTAATCGTGAATATGATGTATATCTATCTAGTAGAAGGGTCAAGGGTTTGAAAAAGGGTTTTGCGTTTTTCTGGGTCAGTCAATTGTTGCTTGGAAGAAGAAATCATATGGATTAAAAATCTGTTAAAATTAAAAGTTACTATTTCTCTTCCGATATCCTTGAATTGTGATAATAATGCAGCTATATCTATTGCTGCAAATCTGGTTTTTCATGACCGGACAAAACATTTTGAAATTGATTTATTTTTCTTGCGTGAAAAGATCACTTCAGGAGTTATCAAAACCATGTATGTTCGTTTTGACAAGCAGCTTGCAGATGTACTTACAAATGGGTTATTGCTAAGTCAACATGTTTTTATGTGCAAACAGTTAGGATTATTTGATGCTTTTGGATATAAACCTGAAAGGGTGGGGGGGGGGGGGGTTGTTAAAACTTATATATATATTTATATATATATATATATATATATATATATATATATTGTATCAGTTTTATATCCGTTATTAGTTTTCTATTTTTTATTAGTTCAATTTTCTTATATTGGTTCTTATATTTTTTGTTTGAGAATAAATTTGCTGGTTGTTGGGCCCGAGTGGTTGGAAGCTGATTTGGGCTTGGAGCTTGGATGAGTGGGCTTTGTTGGATGGGCTGCTATTTGTATCAATTTAAAAAGAAAAGAAAGACCGTTCAAGTTGTAGTTGTATTATTTTTTTTTCTCTAAAACACCAAGTTGTTCTCTCTTAGGTAGCGTTTGTTATGCAATAATGACACGCGGAATAGAATGATTCATTACGTGGGAATGAAATAAGAGGTGTTTAGTTGCACAATGGAATGGAATCATCCATTACACATGGAATTCCATTCCATTAAAACCATTCCTTTCCACCCCCCTTCTTTTTTTCATTCCATTCCTCCTTCAACCTACTTTCTCAACAACACCATCATCTAACAACCACCACCACCACCACTACCATAGCCAACACCATCATCTAACCACCACCGCCACCGTCACCACCTCCTCTGTCGCCACCACCGTCGTCGCCACCACCACCTGACCGCCACTGTCGCCATCACCACCTCCACCACCACCACCTTACCACCAAAGCTACCACCGCCACCATCGTCGCCATAACCACGGAAACCATTGTCACCGTCGCCACCCGACCAAAACCGCCACCACCACTATTACTGCCTGGCCACCACCACCACTGTCATCACCACCCTACCACCGCTATCACTACTAATGCTACCATCGCTTGACAACCACCACCACAACCACCGCCCCCATAGCCTGACCGCCACCACCACCACCACAACCACAGCCGCCACCGCTACCACCATTTTCATCTCCAGAGCTACCACCACCGTCACCATTTCAGTTTTTTTTTTTTGTAATAATATATATATATATATTGGAATATGAATATTTTTATTATTTCTATTTCATTCCTAAAAAAATTTTCGGATACCAAACAACATAAATTAATTATTCATTTCATTCCCATATGTTAACTAAACAAGACAAAGGAATGGTAATGATCCATTTCATTCCTTTGTCCATTCCATTCCTTCTCCCATTCCATTCCCCCTTTATTCCATTCCTTTCAACCAAACATACCCTTAGGGTTTCACTGTGTTGGTAAAATTCAATATTGTTCATCTGTTGATTTGGGTTCTTGTTTGTGATAATCTCAATCGCAGTTAGTTGTAATTGTTCTTGTTTCTGTTCTTCAGTTTGATAAAGATCAGTGTGTTAGGGTTTGTATCGACTAATCAGATTTATAGAAGATTACGTTTGAGTTCTTGACAATATGAAAACAGTGTTTGATGGCATTTGGATTCTGAATTCGGGTTTATTTATACATTATTATTCAAATGGTCTGCATGCATAACAGAAGAGACTAATTTTCCCTACAGCAATTCCATAATTATTTTAATTCAAATGCGGGTGTACGTCTTGAAGCTATGAGATCGAGCATGCTCTTAATCCTATTGGATTTCTCTGTGAAGGGTCCAATCGGACGTGTTAAGGGTTGTTTTGCCATCTATAGAGACTACATCATATTCCGAGTCTTCTGAGAATTCAGTGGGCATAGATTTCCGGTGTAAACTTGGTTTCCATTCTGCTTCTTTAAGCACCTTTAGTATCTCCGCAACTACTACCTTGCTTCCCGCACCCGATAAATGAATCCCATCCCTGCAAAAACATGATTTCAATATTTTGTTTAAAGAGAGAAATTTTCAGAGGTCACAAATTCACCAGAGTGTATTTTAAACCATAAAGCTCCTAAATCTTATTTCAAGATGTTTAATATTAACTTTTAGATAAAATAACTTTTAGATAAAAACTGATTTTGGGTCACGCCCATAATTTTTCATTTATGGTGTTTCACTAGCTAACAGTTTATAAGACTTAAAACACTTCAGAGCCTGGTCCTCTAATTAATTTTCTTTACATGAAAAAAAAGAATATGTAAAGATATATGATATGCAAGAGTACTTACTTAATAAAGTAAGTCAACCAATCATCTTGTTTTCGAAGTGCTGTCCAAATATCAATAACTTTTATTCCCATTTCATTGCACAATTCTATGCAAGCTTCTGAATATATCCGGCATAACTCATTTGTTCGAACAAGACAACATTCACTCAAAGTGGAGCTGTTTGTACATGATAAATCAATCGATTTAGATTTATTGCTTGAGAAAAAAAAACTAAAAAACGAAAAGAGAACATAAGAAAGTACCCTGGTTCATGAATTTCTGACCTCATCCACCAGTGGGCAAGTGAGGAAAATTATGCGCGTTGTGTCTGAAAGACCCTGATTTTCATATTGGTGTTAGTATGTTTTTGTTACATTGAAGAATCTGGCCTACCAGATAATCAGTTATAGTAAATCATGTTGCGTAAGCATATAGTGTTTAGATGTGCTTTTGTTATTTGAAGTCCTAATTATCAAGTAACAAGATGTGTATTTCAGTACATTCCTTGGGAAAATATAAACATTTTGTGAAATGGGAGTAAAACTCATCTAAATTAGGTTAAAACAGTGGATAAATCAGTTATTTAACTTATTTTTGTTTATCGTCGAATAATCAGTTTCTTTGCAGCTGGTATAAAACTGCGAAATAATCACATAGCGAGACGCAGAAATATGTTCATTAATAAAAAAATTAAAAAACTCATTATACGACTTCAAGTTGTGTTTGAAGAAGCTAGATCGTACCTGGAGATGAGTAGCAATTTTTCTCATGTTTTCAATATATTCAGGAAGAGGGACATGGGGGCCTAAACCAGATGAGTGAGGCCCCATTGAATCATTACAACCAAAGTAAGCAATGATCAGCGAAGGCTGGATAGCAGCATCCTACATGCATCATAATAAAACAAGACGATTATATTCATAAGTCATAACGCAACATGATGCATAGAATGTAGGAAATATAGCTAGATTTCGTGTGAGTTGGAATTGGAAAGCTTTCTGAATCATGTAAGAACTCACTTTCAGATTAAAGTATTTAGCCTATAACGAAATCAATAATCGGATAAGAGAGAAAGTAATTTTCCGAAGAACAAAAGGTTCTTTTCGGTGAAATTAAAGTATGAATTCGAAGATCCTTTATATAAGAGTTCACAGCGTTGCAGTTGGTAGCTAAAGGTTAATACCTTCACAACAACACAGGATGTGGCCCATACCAGATCCCCCAACATAAAGAAAATGATTTGAGACAATTCAAACAATCATGCTTACATGACAATGTAAGTATGTATATAATAATGTATTCAAAAGATTTGCGTGGCAGTCGAAGATGAACCTTTGGGAAAATTTGATCGAGTATCTTGACAGCACGTCTGGAATTCCATCCATTGTACCCGCGCAACACTATATCCGCCTACAATAGATAAAAACATATTTTGTTGAAATATCTCACTATTGAACTTGAAAGATTTTACAGTCCTGCTATTATATATTTATTTCATATATATTACTATTGGTTTCATGAAAATAGCATAAATTAATGAAACTGTTAATCAACTAATAATCTACTATGAACTCCACAAATACACAATGTTGGATTAATATTTTTAAATGCTTAAAACACACTATAAAATTGGGCGTTTTTATCTAGTAAGAGCATTCTTATCCCATTCTCCATCCTTATATCTATAATTACATTAAAAAACACTACATTTCTCTCTATTGTTCAATTAAATAATATTTTTATACCTTTATAATTACAGTTTTTTCTCTCCTCTTCTCACAACCAATCCAACAAATATTAAAAAATAAATAGGGGCAAACAATGTTCTCCAAATTTACAAAAAATCACTAAATTTTTCTCTCCACCATATAATTTACACTCACAACCACTCAAAACCTCACCCTATAATTTACATACTCTCCTCACATAAATTTTAGTGGATGAGATGTGAATGCTCTAAGCGTATTAACCAGTAGAAAACTGCGCATTAAAACAAACCAACCAAACCATAGTCCAGAGGGCTGGTTCTTAAAAAAAGGTACTCAAATAAAGAAGCACCGTGTAAGCATATAATCTACTATAAATGTTGAGAAGTTGTCTTTTAAGAAAATATACAACAAAAATGATTGAATATAACTTATTTGTAAAATTGTGCTATATTTGTATTTTAAATTCATTTTTTCATTGTATCAATTTGGAGTTTTAACCGTTGAGAGGCCGGCCTCAAGCCAAAAACTTTACTTGCCTTATGCTTAAGCCTTTGTTTGCATGTACACGTGTAATCAGATTAAGATTAAAAGTATGGGTGTAATTTTTTAAACCCAACACAAACATAACACAAAATTCATGGGTTTGGGTTTCATACAAATGGATTCAATTCAACCCGCTAACCCAAACTGTATTTTATGTAATAAAATAAATTGTCTCAAAATAAAATTTTAAACTAAAATATAAATTAACATAAACTTTAATAACTAAAAGGTCATTGTTTTATATTAATTTGTTTTTTCTTTAAAAATGTAAATAAAAGTACTCATTTGTAAAAAAATTAGAAAAATAAAAAGCTTTCAGGTTAAACGGGTCGTGTTTGAGTCAACAAGCGAAGATGTGCGTTGTGTTCACGTTCGCATGTTTAACACGATTTTAACGTCCAGGTCTCATCTCCATACCCGTTTAACACCCATAGTTAATTTAAAGTAGTTAAAACTTATATTTTTTTTTATAATAAAATTGATAATACTTCTAAACTATTAAATTAATTATGACACACTCGGATTTTGGATCCGACTAGATATCCAATTCGATTCTAAATAGCACAAAAAAAACGCAATTATTTTCGTTAAAAGAGTGTAACAAAGTACAAAACTATGTAGATACCTTACGAGCATAGAGGTCTACGAGAGTGGCACCCCAACCATCGTTGCTAAAACTCATCTGAACAATTGACGATCCAAACAATACTATATGTGGCCTCTTTGGTCCAACCATGGCTAAAGCTAAAGATTAATATTAATCTAGCAGCTGATCAACCACGCAACTTTTATGGTAGATGGGCGTTGTATATATAGAAAAGAATTGAAGAATAGGTGATGGCTATATATTATATTTTAAACTTTCTAATATTTTAGTTAAAGTGTGAGCATTATGGTTTTTAATGGTTTTTCTATCTGTAAAACATGCATCACTATTCTTTTGGTTTTGGACATATCACCATTATATATTTTTTTTGTGGTTTTTGATCGGTGTAAAATACGTGTTGATAATCTTTTAAGCCTATCCCAACTATATTTCTTTGGATTTTCTTTCAGTTGCTATATCAAGTATCAGTTTCGTACCGTAACGAACCAATGCTGATAGAAACTAAAATCTCGCTGTATTACGTGGGGAAGTTGACTAGTTTATTAATAATCATTAAATACTTTAAATGGTTTTTTAGCTTAGAGCAATGGTCATTTCAATACATGTTAGCGGATTAAATTGTTCCACGTGAACACAACTCTTACTTTTATTTGTATAAAAATATATATATTTTTTAATACAACTGCTTTCATATATCAAGCAAAGCGATTACAATAAAGTGGCAGGTAAACGGGCAACAAGTTGCGCCGTAACCCCTTTTGAATAGCAAAGCCAATCCTACTAAAAACGAAGCTTTGGGACCTAGGAGCTGAAGAGGTTTCGTGTACAACACGCTGAACCCTACTCAAAAAATTCACAGCCTCTGGGACCAGAAAACCAAAGGTATCAAAAGCAAATGGGAGGAAGACATGTTGATTCTCTAAACAAGTTTTCTCGTGTTTAACAACTTTGCCCTATTCAGCATTCAGCGCAGCCTGACCCACAACAAACCCACGGTCCCTGAGCCCAGCAAAAGGAGACACTCCTGTAAGATCCACACAGGCGTGTTTTCCCCTTGCCCACCCTAACACCAGAATATCAGATGGTCGTAATGTAGACCTCCCTTCAAGAGGATCCGTGAGAAAGTTAACAGGGGCTTCCTTTTTAGTAGAAATCCTTGCCTGTTTAAGAACATCACACGGAACATCCCTAACCAGATCATGTCTGTATTTAAAGCCAGGTAATTCTTTGCAATGCACCGCATGGTCTCCAAAAGAATCCAAACAGACCTTGTGACAAATTGGGCAAGGCTCATCAGTCGGGAGCATGGGGATCATTAACCGATATTTAAGAATAGCCCGATACTCCAAACCCGACATATGTTGGCCCAAACCTTCAATGGGGATGGCCGTTAGAAAATCCTGAGCCCGAGGAGCCCGAAGGCATTCAAACACTGCCTTTGGCGAGGGGATAGATCAAACTTCACTTCTAAACTCTGGGCGATTCCACTAAATAAGGCACTCGGCACAAAATGTTGGGCTTTAGGGGGCGGTGTCCTTATTAGAGAACCCGCTAAGATCAAAATCTGGAAGTGAAGTACGTAAACGATCCATCGCACACCCATAATCAGAGTCCAACCCATTAATATCACAACCCCGAAGAATATGGTCTTGCAAACACCACGATTGTGCTCTCGAAGCCACAAAAGCATATGTAGATACATCCTCGGCCGAACATAGACCCAACCCCCCAAAACGGGTAGGTAGTGATGCCAACCTCCATTGGAGATCCCCAAAGAACGAACCCCCACAAACCACGATGTCCTTAATCGCCCTTCGAAGACCATTGTCAAATATAGAAACAGCTCCCCCCACATACCTAGGTTGACACGTTCTCAAACCGAACAAAAGCTTTGCGACTCCCATACATGAGCAAAGCAAAAGAAGCTTGCCATAAGGATCCCGAAGTCTTGGGAGATAGCTCATCAGTTCCACAACGCTAGATGCCCTTTTCATAGCCAAACTGCTGATAAACCCCGCATCCCGGCTTACAGCACCACCAAGGAGTTTCACACCCAGCCCCGACCTTCCAATCCCGCAAGGGAACAACCCCTCCTACACCTTCACCCCATTGCATGTTGGCCAAAATAACTTTGTTTTCTTAACGTTTAATTCAAGACCCAAACGAGGCCCCTCGGACCTGATAATATCTAATGCTTTGGTCACCTCTCTAGTGTCCCCGATAATCGTACCATCATCCAAGTACCAAGCATGAAAGAGAAACTTGCACCGATCTTTGATTTGGTGAACAAGTGGGTGCAAAACTAAGGCAAAAAGGAGAGGCCCAAGAGGGTCCCCCTGTTGAACCCCAGTGGTGGATTTAAGTATCACCCACATATATCCTAGCCAACTGCTCATATAAAAAATCCACCCAAAGAGAAATAGAACGACATCGACTCCGAACCTCATATAGAAGGGTAGTCCTATCGACTAAGTTGAAGGCATTAGAGAAATCAACAGTAAGCATAGCCAATGACCCATCCGAATGAAATTGATTTAGAAACATGTTCGCGCTATGAAGCACGGCCTCTGCCCCACTAGGGACTCCCACCCCAAATTGAAAGTCACCGAGGTATTTAGCCATCTCCTTTTTGACACCCCTCATAGCCACCTTAGAGACCAACCGCCTCCAAATGGCCCCCACAGCAATAGGTCTAATCCCATTGTCCGGTTTAAGCAGCGGCGTAAGGGGGGCAGACGCAAGAAACTCTGCCAACACCTTAGGACACCTTCCCCCCAAAAATAAATTAACCACCACCGAAATAGCCTTGAGCAGACCATCCGCAATCGGAGACCCCTCTCCGCACAACGCATCTAAAATGTGTTGGGTCCCGCCCACACGAAGTCCCTTTAAGGAAAGATTTAATGCACCCAAGCACACTATCAACGTCCGCGACAAGGGGAGGCTTAGAGAGCAAAGAAGCAGGCAAAATCGGAGGGGCCATGACGGAATGCTTAGAAAACAATGCATTCAAAGTATCCTTACCGAAAGGTGCGACCCCTGAAGAGCATAAAACTTTAACCGCAACAGTGAAATGTCCATCCGCAACTTTTCGCAAACATTGTTTAACATTGGCGCATAACCCGGAGTTATCAGACTCGGGGACAAACGCATCGCCGCCCGGGGCATCCCCAAAGGGTTGGTCAAAAAGCGATAGAAGAAGCTCAAAGAAACCGTCACTGTCACCCCATGCTGATAGCGCCCGTTGAATACTTCGGCATTGCAGAGACTTTCTATTGCCAGGCCTGCTTTGCTGACGATTAGAAGGTCTGAACACTCGTAACAACAAAAGTTTCACCCACACCTCAACAGACTCTGGCATAGCCGCCACCTTACCCAAAGCACCCACTAAGGCTTGGGAAAAAGCCATACAACAACTATGAGGAATGTTTTTAACAGTCGTAATAGGAAGATTGAAAAAACTCAATTAAAATCGTATTACCCGAGCACGGAAAACTCATTTATCTAAATGTGTCAAATTGGTTAACAAGTTGGTAAGAACTAAGTAATCAAGTTGTAAACATATTAAGCAAGTTAATGGGTTGTAAAATTGGTTAAACAAGTAATATTAGGAAAGAGCCAACGATAGACAATAACTCCCTCTTGAACACAGCTTACAATTCTTATCGTACTATGCTTTCTAAGGAGTACTCTTCTCATAATCTCACTTAAAATATGAAATATTTATTCATGGGTGGGGCAAGCTCTTCTACTTTGTTTCATGATTTTCAAAGGAGAGATCGGGCTTCAAGAATGAGTGAATGGGCTTATCAGTACACAAATACTCCTCGGTATGAGATATCACATTGTTCGAGGAACCCTAGATGTTGTCAGAGTAAAGGATCATCAACAAGGGCGTTCTAATTCGTTGTAAGAGGGCGTTATTGCTCCTTCTTTTAGTTCAAAAACTCTTATACAATGGTCTTATCTATTTGTGTATGGAGCTTCAATAGCATCTAAAGTCTAGAGGGAATTGATTTAGAGAAAAGAAAGGGAATTTGTTTAGCGAAAAATCATTTTTCAACCTTTCCGTTTAATCCCTAAGCGCATTATACCCAAAATTTTTAATCAAATTACAAAAATTCTACCATGGATCTCAACTACATGTCAAACAAGATCAAGGGTTGTGGATGATTTTCCTAGTAATCTAAAAAAAATAAAAATTCTCATGAATCCTATCCTTTGTTCTCTGTATTTGTTTTCAATCTGAGTACCGGATGTGTCGACCTTGACATGACCTCTTGTAAGTTGTAACTAGCAATTGTGGTGTTACATGAACAAAGAGTCAAGCAAATCAATAGCAAGTTACATAATGAACTCATAACTAACATTATATCCCACTATACTATATTCACATGTGATAATAATGTTATTCAATGGTGGAAGGAATACATACATTTACCAACATATGTATAGATAAATTGATTCAATACGCCATTTTGTCAATCACGCAGTATGCAAGATCGAAGAATAGTTAATTTGCTACATGTCCGAAAACAACTGTCTCGCTTGAACGTGATCTACACAAAACAAAGGGTCTAAAGAGCTTACATGTTTCTTTGCCTCCAAACTATACACAATGTTACAAAAACTAAGCAAAAATAATGCACTTCGGTTTTCATGTAACTAAACATGCATAACCTTCTCGGTTTCAGGTTTGGTGGGGAATTTAAAAGCAACCTCTTTCTTTTGGGTCAAACATTGAGCACTTTTCAAAAGTCTTTGGAGTGGGAGAAATGGCGGAGCTTTGGTTCGGTTCCATTTTGATGTAATGCGTGTGTTGGTTTTTCCTTTGTTTGCTTTTGCTTAAGCTTCTTGCTTAGTTTTAATGTAATCGACGTTCAAAAAAACAAAACATAAAACTAAACATACATAAAATTTGAAGATAATCGTTTTATCTGTTAACCATTTCTTTCCTTTTACCTTCCTATGATATTTATGGTGTCAGTGTGTCACTGGTGAAAGAATTATGCATGTATTTAAATACCCTAGAGGCTGAAAATATAACCATGCAAGTCATAAATACTACAAAACTACAAACTACTGATGTCTATTTACAACACGCATAAATGCCAAACCACCACACATGTTCCCTAGCCCAAACAATAAACTACTGTCTCTGCTACCTTGAAAGAAATGACAACTCTTGTCTTTTTCACTAAAAAAAGACCCATATACATCTCATTAATGTATAACAGCTCATTTATGTACTAACCTGTCAAAACAAATCCAACCTATGTCCAAAAAATAGCAGGAATCAAGAACACAACCTCATTTCTTACATCAGTAACAAAGGTTTTTACCTTTGGTCTTATGCAAAATGGCCCTAAGTTTTTAATGTACCTTCACAAGCTCAAAGAATTTTTGAATTGTAGGGCCCATAAGGCTATTCGCATTAAGATAAACCGAGCTTCTAGTGAGATCTCTTCAAACCATACACTTATCAAGCTAAATAATGTTTTAGCATGTAATAATTTCTCCTCAATAACCGCCTTGGATGAAACTCTGCCAATAATCAAGAACGACTCCAGAGAAGGCCTTTGCAACTATTGAAGAAGAAAAAGATACTTGTAACAGCTAAAAAACATCAACGAAAAAAGTTTGCATTTTTATGAAGATTTGAATAAAGATGTACCAATGCATTGTTAACAGAACGTAAACAATCGTTCGTTTTCATCATTAGAAGTATGACACGTGGCAGTCTATGCAGAAGCTCGGTGACTTGAGAAAAATATTCAGGACCATATATCTGCAAAACAAAATATATCACAAGAAATTCTTTTATTTAGATTATTGTGTTATTTATGATTTAAAACTATAATAATAATAATATATTTTTTTAAGAAAACGCTTTTGGAGGCTGTATGCGTTGAATATTTGGGCAACTTTCAACATGTTTACACATTTGGTCATTTCCCATTTATAAGTAAATGGGCCGAAAGTTTACCTGAAGATCTGATTGATCATTTATGGCCAAATGGTCAACAGAAGGGTCAATAACTTTCTCCCACGGTTTCATAGTAAGAATGCTTTTAAAAAACGTATACAAATCTTCTCCAGCCCCAAATTTCATGCAATTTTCCTTAATTCCTTTCACATCAGCCAATACCAAAGCCTGTAAGAAGTTCACATATCTTTCATATCCTAAAAGTATGCCAACAAGAAAAATAAAAAATAATAATAATCCAGAAGTTAAAAAGATCACCTTCCATAGTGCAGCATAGTTGGTTCTCGTGTCAGTGTCGAGTTCTTTATAGAGACCATGGTCAAGAAGTACCAATTGTGGTTTACGTTTTCCTTAACACAAAAGCGGGGACGTATCAAACATTTATCTAAACCCAATTGAATATAACTTAAGTGATAAAAATATTAAAAAAGAAAATAATACAAGTACAGAGAGTTTTGATGGGATAAGTTAAGAGGGGATTTCAACCAATTACCTAGTAATAAGATGGTTCGGGTGAGGGGTGTGAACTTCTAACATGACCTGAACCTAATACGAATTATACGGGTTTTGGTTTATAAATGGGTTCGAGTCAAACCTGTGAGCACGTTTAGCTAAACGGGCCGTGTTCGTTTCAACCCTACTAGGTTGCGGATTGACCCATTTATTTGTTTATCTGTTTTTTTAGTTCTGTTTTATGTCAGAATTTAAATTTATTTAAAAATTGTATGTCAAAATTTAAAAGTTAAAATAGAAATTTACACAATTTTCATAAGTAAAGTATAACTTCTCTATATAAATGTGTATTTTTCTGCTGCAAAATTGAAATTTTGTATGTAATAGTTACTATTATTAAAAAAAAATTGGGTTTAACGGGTCATGTTTGTGTCAACCCATGAATATTCATATAAATATGTCTGACACGTTATCAAGTTGGTGTGGAGTCGGAACCACCAACCCGCAAACACTCCTAGTATAGGTTACGTTTTTCTCTAACGGGTCAAGTTTGTAAAAAATGTTAAACCTTAACTAAAAATGAAATGGGTTGAAAGCGTATCAATACATTTATAACTTCCTAAATCACTTTATTAAAAAATTATATTGTAACTTTAAAGAAATCTACATTTGAAGAGAAAACAAGCCAGTATTACAAATTTACAATTATTTGGAATTTACGGTACAATAATTGCAAGCAGCATATAAAAACTAAAACTTACCAAAAATACTACTTCTATCCGAAGGCAAAACACGAACTATCAAATTAGCAGCATGAGGATCACAGTGCACGAATCCATGTTTAAACATCATTTCAGCAAAAGTTTGACTAACCTACATAGAGTCAAACTCAAACCAACCCTTAACAATCAATAATTAAGCAGCATGAAACTTACATTAGATTATTGAAAATAAACGTGACATCCGCTTACTAATTTTGAAATGTCGTGCGGTCGAATTCCAATGTCACAGGGTGACAGCTCACCGACAATAGTACGAGGAGGAGCACGCTCCAGTACAAAATGTCACTATCAACCGCTGCCTACCCACCAACTCCCATCGTGGCACGTACATAGCCCGTAGTTGGTGGAAAAGGAATATTATACAGCTGGCCGTACCTGCTTGAAACCTACCTTCGGCTATAAATACTCCAACACCTTGGAACGGTATCATCATCTCATATTATCTTATCTTCTCTAGCTATTTCTCTCAATATACACTTATATTCAGAGCAATCTAGTCTGATTCTCACGCCGGAGGGTGGTCACAAGGAGGAACCCCCCCCCCCCCCTTCTCAGTGACGAGCTTACGGTGTCTGTTTTGCAGGTCGAGAAGAATAACCATCTTTGCCGGACCTAACCCTCGTGGGAAACATCTACCTGACCCTAAGATTATCCTTAATCTGCCGGGGTCGTTTAGTGCTTCTTCACTACATAGAGTCAAACTCAAACCAACCCTTAACAATCAATAATTAAGCAGCATGAAACTTACATTAGATTATTGAAAATAAACGTGACAACCGCTTACAAATTTTGAAATGTCGTGCGGTCGAATTCCAAGTTTTTTGATGCTCTTTAAGTCGTTGACTTGTGGACCTTCTATAAACTCCATGGTCAACAATTTTGAAGTACTTAGACTCCAATATACTGTAGGGGCATACACATATTCTGCAATATGAGGAGATAACCTTCGAAAGTTATCCATACATTTTACATTGTTCTCGGCTTCAATTAAAAAATTCAGCTCCTGATGGTAATCATTATAACTTATTAATAATAGGTTTGAAAATTCATAAACAAATTTAAAATCTAACCTTTGGTGAAGTTTCTCGTACTTCATCAACCAACCACCTACATCAAAACCAACATTTTTTATCATATATGTGTTGTAGGTCTTGAAATCCACTTTATATATTGAAATCTAACTTTCAAGATTCATTTTGTGTTATCAGTAGTTTACTGCTACTATTTTAGTACCTTTTGTTTTGTGTCACAAATACTCACAATGTATGTTATTTGGTTATCTGGATACTATACCTGTAATCAAAAGAAGGAAAGAAGCGGTGCAAAGTGTTCACAATCATTTCCACAGTCGCAAAATCTGCAGCTGCAGTACCTGTCATGTGTGTATGTTGTACCTGAAACTCAGACAAAACATCAAATGATGATTTTAAAAATTCATATATTAATAATAAATATTTGAAAAAATGTATGAGTTTAAGACCTTCACGGCAACTTTTTGCCCCTCATGTGTACGAGCAACATGAACTTGTGCAAGTGAAGCGCTTGCAATCGGAACAGGATCAAACTCATCAAAAACCTGAAAACAAAGCGTATAAACAAATGACAAGATTTATAAATAAAGGTTTAAAAAAACATGGATAATGATATACAACAACCGTGCCCAATAAATCCCACAAATAGCAAAAGATATTGGATAATTATATAATTAATGTTAATGTACCTCTTCAGGGGACCCACCAAGCTCTTTCTTGACAACTTGACACACTTGATCATATGTAGAAGTTGGACATCTATTCAACATTGACTCCCTCATTGTTTTTGCATATTCTAGAGGTACCAAGTAATCCTAAACAAGAAACCAATAACTATCGGTTAGAAGATACAATAACAAGTGTTGTTAACTCGTTTAAAAGGGTCAGGTTGTACCAGTTGACCAACATGTTGACCAAGCTTTATATAAATTCCACCATTTTTGAAACATAGGTCTTCAATCCTGCGCGCACTCCTCGTGTGAACTTCATGCACAACTTTTTCCCTCTCTTTACTACCTTCTGGTAATCCCATTAATGAATACTCGTAATCTAACCGATTAAAAGATCGCATTTAGTCATCTATATTGGATTAAAAACCTTGTACATGGTACACTCATGTTGATGGATTGGCATTAACTAATAGACCATATGTTGTATGTCTCACAATCATAGTAACCAAGTTTCTATAGTCTTCTACTAAAGTCAACTTATTTTTCACTAAAGTCACTCAACTTCAATTAAATGTTCCAATCCTATGCATTTTCACAAATGTTTAACTTTCTTAATATTAAGTTACACAAGTGAAACATAGATGAATACTGAATGCTAATAAGCGATTATTTTAACAATTTAATTATATATAGGAGGTAACGGTAAAGAAAAAACTCACTAAATAACAAAAAAGTTTCATATATTATCGCGGTTCCACTTAATTTCAAAAAATTTTATCATTTATAAGGAAGTTACATATAGTTAAAACATGTTATCTTCAAAAATCGAGATAACCTTAATCAATTATCTTTGATCCTTAACAACAAATAAAAACCCTGCCAATTAATGCTGTGGGCGTTAAGGAGAAAGCGCCATTGCATTGGCGGGCCTTAGGGGAGAATGGGTGGGACCAGTGGGCCATAACTTTTTTCAACCAATCACACTCACCTGTTTATACTTTAACTAAAAAAGAAAAATTAAATAACTTGGCTAAACCATTACACACGTTAATGATTTAGTCGGCGAATACCCATCTGCTTACGTGGCAGCTACATATGGTCTCAAGAACACAAGTTTAATGTAAAAGGCATTAATTGCAAAATAATAAAATTGGACAAAATGTACCAAAGGCAATGGCGGCAGCGGTGACGGAGAGGCGAAAGAGGCGGATGGGTACGGTGGTGCAGAGCTTGAGGGCGATGGCAGGGTCGTCGGAGCTTGCAATTTTAGCGGCACCAACGCCGCCGCCCAAGGCGGTGGCTGCAAACACAAGCTTCAATTTTGAACGCCAAGCCATGTTGTTGAATTGGGAAAAAGTGGGTGTTGTTGGATACAACTGAATGTGGTGTTTTTGGTTATTGATTTAATCGAAGAAGACATGAACGAAGTAAGAAAGGTGGCATGGCATCATTAAAATTTCCGGTAGGGTTCTTGTTTCTGTTTTTATTTTTTTAAGCTTTTTAGTTTGTAACGTATTAAACAAGCTAATTCTAAAATGAAAAATCCGAAATAAATTGTCTAGAAAAAAATGGATTGTATTAATTTTCATCTTTTAACTTTAAAACATTAATATATTACGTGATTACTAGTTATGATAGAACCAAGTCAAGTCAGGCAAGCTCATGTTATGTGTAAGATCAAATTATGGTCGGAATGAGTCGATACAAAAAGGGTTAATGTAGTTTGGTCCGTGTCGTTCGGTTTTGAGTCGAAATGGGTCATGGTAGAACATGTTTCAGATTAGAATAGTGTCGGGTCAGAACGGAATTCGGATCGAAACAGGTTGGTTTAAAAAATTATCTATTTGATATTACTGCATATTTCAGCTTTGCTTTTGATTTCGCCACCGATTACACACGTACTGCATTTGCACGAATTACACGTCTACATTCGGGTGATGTGTCCACTGTCAGCAGGTGAATCATGTATCGAAATTGATTATATGGTTGATGTCATGTTGCGCTCCCACTCTGTCGCACTGCGCGAGCACCATTCTGCCATTAAAACAATCTAAAAAGTTACAACCAACAACAATCAGCTACCAGCCAAGAGCTTCCAACTAACAGCCACCAGCTAGTTTTGCCAAACATATCCATCATCAGTTCCTCTTTCATACTGTTTGTTTTCATTGTATTCCCGTTAAAAAAAAACTTAACTCTGTTTATGTCTTTTGATCATAGGAGAATACGAGTTTATAGATGTGAAACTTGTCTCAAACGGTGCTTCAAACGACTTTATTTTTTAAGTTAGTAAGTTCAAACATCCAAATTGTAGCACCATTTTATCGTTTGAAACATCGTTTCAAGGTAAATTTTAGATCAATCGACTCGTCTGTTCTTTTAAATCAAAAACTCTAAAACATCAATTTAAAATTCAAAAAATAATAATAATAACAAAGTTAAGTTTTTTTAACGGGGTTTAGTGAAAACAATAATTTGAAAGATATAACCGATGACAACAATTTTCCGAGATGGAATCGGCAAACATCAAAAAAGTGAGTTTGATAAAATCTGACTTATCTTTAAAATAAATTCGAGATAAATTATTAAATTTGTAGTGAAAATTAAAATGCAAATAGATACAAAAATAACTATGAGAAGGATTTGTTATAAAGAAAATCCCTCAAAACAAATAAAAAATTAATAATTAAAAAAATAATAACTCAAATTATAAATAAAAGATGACAAAAACTAAAATGTTTCCCCCGCCATTCATGTTTCAATAAAATGAATAAATAAATAAATAATAACAAAATAAAAAAAAACAACGAAAAGACGCAATGCCAAGGAAAAAAGACACGGTGACAAAAATAAAAGACACAATGATAAATAAAAAAAGACACAATATATTGCAACATATTACACAATGCCGAACAAAATATAACACAATGTTGAATAATATAACACAATATTAAGAAAAAAGACACAAAGTTATCGAATAAAGACACAATAATTGACAAAAATAAAAATAAAAAGACAACGATAAACAAAAATACACAATAATTTGTTTTCCTCAACATTGTGTCTTTTTTTTGTTTTTGGTTTTTCTGAGAACGAGATGACGATGGAAACATTTATGTGTTTTTACATATTTCGTTTTGTTAATAAATTTTGAGTTATGATTTTTTAATTATTTTTAACATTACTTTTTCTATGGTCTTTTTTTTGCTACAAATCATTCTCGTCATTCTCGTATTTGTTCCCATTTATAGAATAACTTGATCCTAAATTTATAACCTGTTGGAAAAGGAAAGTATGGAGCAGGTCGGGTTTATGCAACAGTAGGCTACTAAATGGCTCCGAACCCCTCACTTTTGCCCAAAATATATCATCAAAATATAAAGGCAAATTTAATTTTAATAATCTCAACTTAATGTCATTGGCCAATCCCAACCGAGAATATTCTCGCTAATGGTATTACCGATGACATTAATTTGAGATTATTAAAATACAATTTGCCAAACACAAAAACTTAAGTACCCTTAATATATAGCCTAGTAGGACAAGTAATCGGAAAGAACTGAGTTTTAATATTATTAGGTTAGGTCAGAGAATGTCAGAAACATTCTCTGACATCCTTAAAATCCGCCCCGCCTTTCCGGCTCCGTCTTTCCGGCGTCGCAGTGCCGGAAAAACCTATTTTACACCATTTTTCATAGTTTTTCGTCCCGTTCGATCCAGATCCGAGCTAGGGTGACCCCTAAGCTTGTCTTTTGACCGGTTTATACCCGATTCCATCCGAATCTCGTGACTTTAACAGTTGAGGGTGTTGGCTCGTCGTTTCGCGACTAGATCTAGCGGCTTTGAATCCATATACTATCGTTACCTTGGGTCGGGATCGGTTCTTCTTCTTGGTTTTGGTTAGAGAGAGAGAGAGCTTAAGTGTGTGTTTTGGGTGGTGTATGGAATGGGTGAAATGAATGGATTAGGGAATAATTGTGGTTTATATATTATGGACCATGGGCTTAAGCCCATGATCTTTCTTCCTTCCTTATTAATCGACATTCATCACCCATATTATTAATTGCTCAACCCAATACAAGCCCAACTCAATAATAATTAATATTATTATTTTATTAACCGAAACAGGAAACTGGATGTTACAAATATCCTTATCTGTTTTTTTTTTTCAATTTGTTTCATTATTTGTATCTAACTCTCTCCCACATATGTATTGTTTATCTCCTCATGCGTTGTTTCCCATTTTTCTTTCCCGGGAGATAAGTATGTGTTCCATTCACTTCCTCTCGAGTTACATTATAGCACAAAATCAATCTATACTGCCAACAGTAGTGTTACACAATTATCAAGTGAAATACATATATGTACACTTAAAAAAGTGATATTACATATGTGTATAATCTATGTAAATACCTTGCTCATATACGTGAAGTAGTAATGGTACATATATAACTAAGTAGTACTGAATCAATCATATATATGATCACTGGATGTATTGCACTAGAACATACATATATCTATAAATGTTATAATATTAAGCATATATATAACATTCGGTAATACATATATGTACAACATGCTCAAATGCCTTGTATAGGGGTGTAGTTAGACCCGCCAAAACCTGTTAATCCAGTTTACGAAACCCATGAAACCGAACCGGTATTAGAAAGCATGTCAAGCTCCAATTTTGTATATATAGTATAGTATGGGTAAGAACCAAGTATCGATCCATGGACACGATAGTTCTTGTTACTAAACCTTTGTTAATGTCTAACCGACTAAAACAACAAGTTGGTTGGTTTTAACTAATTCATCATGCAAAATATAACAACTAAGCTAAAGAACACAAAAGCAAACGATCAAGGAAGAATATCACTTTAATCTCGAATCCGTTTAGCTCACAAATGATAACAATTATGGATACATGGCAAGACCACAAAAAGCAAGTAACTAGAATCTCGCTAAAGATATCTAATCATATGACTTGTTGGAAAGTTAGAATGAAAGATACAAACTAACCACCTAAAATCATTCAAGTAGGACGAGTGATACGATTATGTCAATGTCTCATGATGGTATGGACTAGTTTCCTATCACGGGTTACTAATCCAACAACTCTTTGGAAAGATAACATGAAAAACACATAATCCACCTAAAGTTTATTAAAGTAAGCAATAATCATTCACTTCTTCAACTTATGATGTTCATATCAATATTACATAAATTAGATGTTCGTGTCAACAAACCCTAGATAGATATAGTACTTAACATGACAAATCATAACAAATACTTTGCCTTTCCAAACATAAGCATAAGGATGCACATTCAAGAGTTTATCATAAATAATCAAGACTTCATTCACCATTCCTAGTTCAAAAGCCATAGACTAGCATAAAAATATACAAATCCATGAATGGATGCTTAAACTATGAGTTTTCCAACATTACATAACCAAACAACCACAAGTCTTGAATATCATGGCATAACAAACCTTTAAATACACAAAACCATTGAAGAATAATAATGAAATGGCTATAACACTAACACAATCCTTGCCAATAATCCATAAATACCATCAATTATTACTAAACTTCATCTAAATCAAAGTGATAACAAAGAGTTTAGCTCATCATGAGCTCAAGAACAACATACAAGCTTGAAAAGATAACAAAATTCATGGTAAAATCAAGAATAATCAAACCAAGAATCCAAGTTAGATGATGTAGATGATGGATGATGCTTCTCTTGATGTTGGAATCCTTCAAAGTGCTTGCAATTGAATAGAAATCACCAAGGTTTAGAAGTTAAACAGTGGGTTCAAAACTCCTAGGACTCCCCTTTTTTTTCTGGACGTTGGTACTTTATATAGATATAAAAGAGACATGGTCATGTCTCTTGCAGGACATGATCATGCTTAGTCAAATTTCAGATCTAGATCTATAATTCTAATTGGTTCTTCAATTTCCAAGAAGCTGCAATTTCTGATGTTGAATGAGTATACCAATTGCCAAAGGGTTAAAAGAGTGCTAAAGAGTGTTAACAACTGGCTTAAGCTTGATTTGGAGCATCGAATTCTTTTGGAAGAAAAGCAAGACCTGGGTTTTCCAAAATAAACAATAACATGATCATGTCATTCCACATACATGATCATGTTTGTCTTGAATTTTCATATAAACCCACCAGAATAAACAATAATTTGCCAAATACCCTGCACATTCACAAAATCATGTATAATTATATAATCCCACTAATTTTCATTAAATCTCCATTAAACGGGTGTTAACAAGGTAAAGAATGTACAATAAATATGTATAATTTTGGGCACATCAAACATTCCCACACTTAAACTTTGCTTGTCCTCAAGCAAAATAAAATGGAACAAAACTCCCAATGGCAAAAAGAATTAAGAATAATCGTAAGCATTTATAAAGTTTCAAAGGTTTTAAACATTTACAAGCAAGCAACCGACAATTGATGTTTCGCCAATCAAGCCTATAAAGATGAAGACATAGTCCAAAAGAATGACATGCATTGTCATCACATGCAAACTTTGCAAACCTCACAATGTTCACACACACTCGGTTATATTTAGTGATCATACATGTAATGGTGTATGTTGAGAACACTCTATGCCAAGACGGTGATCAAGCAAAGCATAGGCTTGTTTAAGGGTCAAATCTCCACTAACAACAACACATACAAAGCATAAAACATGAGTACTTGAGGGTTGTAATGTTGGCTTAGGGTTGGAGGGAGGAATTTTTTTGGGGTAAGTGACTAAATGACTAGAAAATCCGGAACTAAGTTACCTTAGAACACAAACTAAAAAAAATTGAACCAAATGGTTTTACAAGTCGAGAGCTAACGAACCAAAAATTGCTCCTTTAATACTTAACTTCACCTAGTTGTGGTGAAATAAACTTCTTATTTGATTGCTTTTCTTTTCCTTTTTTTTTCTCTTTTTTTCTTTCTTTTTTCTTTTTTTTTTTCTTTGTTTTTCTTTTAACTAAATATACAAATAATACAAACTAAAAATACTCTTCGGGAAATAGCATCTAGGATTTCCAAGTGACAAATTACATAAAAATGAAACATAAACAACAAACTAAATTTAGCCGACCCGGATTTCTAACATAAAAATGGGGGAAAAGTAAAAGGCTTTATGGCTAAGTGGGTAATAAAATATGGCGAAAAATGAAAAACACGGGAAAAAGGCTAGACATGGGCTACTAGGGGAATAATATTGGGTATGGGAAAATATAAGTGAAAAATGGCTAGACATGGGGTTTATCCTAAATTCCTCAATGCTTTATACAATGTATATGTCTATGATCTTGAAATGCATGCCAAAAACAAGTTCTACTTTGCAATAACCACCCGACTCACTCAATTGCCCGCAAAAACATGAGCAAAAATAATTGACGAGGCTAACTCATGGAAACGAGCGGAATGGGTGTAAATTGCAAAGTAATACATGTGAATCCTTTTGTTTGTCATTCTTAAAGGTATGTATTTTAAATATTTTAGAACTTGATTTGTTTTCTAAAGATGTTTGGTGCTTAAAAAAATACAATTAAACATTTGAATTTTAAAGAATTCTAATAGTTATTTACTTAATTTAATTGCCACAAAAATGTTTAGTAGGAGTTTTGCAAAAAAAAAAATAAAATTTAGTTTGGACAAACAAAGCTTAAATTCATTCCCCACACTTGAATTGTACATCGCCCCGATGTAACATAAAAATATATAATGCAATAGGGAATGCAATGCAATGGAACGGAATGCGAAAGAGAAACAGAAAACTCCCCTATCGAAGATCGTAACCAAAATATATCCTAAGCACAATAACTTGATGTCTCACGGTGCAGTGCAGGGCAAACCAAGCATCCAGCCAACAATTTCCCAAATAAAATAAGACATGGTCATGTCTGAGCTGATACATGATCATGCTTGTGGTTAATTGTGGTTAACTTTGAAAAGAAGCATGATCATGTCTAGTCCTAGACATGACCATGCTTGGCTCACATCAAACATTGTTCAGCTGTATTTCACCCAGCTCACAATTTCACCCATGTAATGCTCCAATGCAGTTTCCAAAGTGTCCCACGCCTTGTTTATTTACGATTCCTTAGCTTGACTCGACCCCGTATTTAGTTGTCCTTGGGGTAACCTTTCATGAACGGGTGGCACTTTGATATTGAAAACATTGTACGACTCGTTTTTTTAATCATATTTACCGTTGGTTAGTAAGATCCCAATGGTAAACATAAAAAAAATATATAAAATAAAAGCGGGTCATGCCACCAACACTTGTATTTTCCCGGACCAAACTTGATACAATTCATATAGTGAAGAAGGCGATCATCTCGACATTTTTGTGTATCTTTGTAGTATTCATTTGACCATTGATACGCCTTGAATTTTGGTTGGTCCGGTTTTCTCCTCTCTCGCGGTCTTTTTGATTTGAGTGGCGATCCACCATTATGTTCATCTATGGACGGACATTCCTTGATGCAAGATACTGAATAGGATGTCACCATAGTCATTGGTTTGTTGGTGAACCCATTCACTTGCAACTTTTCTTCTTGGTGCGGTTCTTTCTTGACTTCCACGATCTGTTTTCCAAATATTAATGCTTCTATTTCATTAAGATCACAAATCGGGTCAAACTCTTCTTCATTCACTTCCATGAGTGGTATACCCAACAACTCATCCCCAAACTCGTTCTCCCAAGAAGGAATAATATCAACCGGAGGTGGGACCCTTGCTATACTTTGTGAGCTTGAGATTTGCACTTCGTCCATTATGGTCTCCGATTCTTGAGCTTTCTCCAACACAACAATGGATGAGGATTTTGGTTCTTTAATTTCATCATCATCATCATCATCTTCATCATCCCAATATTTGTTGTGATTCGTGTTGCAAGACAAACTCTCCCGACGATAGTTAGCACAAAGTTCATTGATCACAATACTTTGGGCCTCTATTCTATGGATTTGTTCCTCGGATTCACGAGTGTCAAGTATCGGTATCGGTATCCCCATATCTTGCATGCCTTTTTCGAGCATCGCGTCCATACATTTCATTCTTTGTGCCCAATAATCTAGAAATCCCGGGCTAAGCTCAAGTTGGGAAGGCGAATTGTTGGGACCCTCAAATGGTTGGGAATAAGGGTAGGGATCTTCATTTAAATACATGGGACACCCACTTGAATAATAACAATCATGTGTGTCATGGGGTTCTCCACATATCTCGCACCAAACCTCCATGTGATAATACCCGTTATCATAATGGTATCCTTCACAATAATCTCCATAGTAGCGTTGCTCCATAGTAATCACTACAAAGAACACTCAACAAACAACATCACGGGTACCAAATAAACATGAAATAAAAATAAACTAAATACAAAAACAAGAAAATAAAAGAAAGAAAAATAAATAAATAAAAATAACACGTATATACAAAGTGGCTAAATTATCAACTCGGATAGTTCTCAAAAATCACGTATCCACGGCAACGGCGCCAAAAACTTAGTGTGAGTGAAGTATATATAATTTTAATAATGATTTTTCACACAATTGAGTTTTAAATTTATAGAAATGATTTTCACCTCAAAACTAAACCACACACACTTAGGCAAGTTTACCTATCGTATATATAGTATAGTATTGGTAAGAACCAAGTATCGATCCATGGACACGATAGTTCTTGTTACTAAACCTTTGTTAATGTCTAACCGACAAAAACAACAAGTTGGTTGGTTTTAACTAATTCATCATACAAAATATAACAACTAAGCTAAAGAACACAAAAGCAAACAATCAAGGAAGAATATCACTTTAATCTCGAATCCGTATAGCTCACAAATGAAAACAATTATGGATACATGGCAAGACCACAAAATGCAAGTAACTAGAATCTCGCTAAAGATATCTAATCATATTACTTGTTGGAAAGTTAGAATGAAAGATACAAACTAACCACCTAAAATCATTCAAGTAGGACGAGTGATACGATTATGTCAATGTCTCATGATGGTATGGACTAGTTTTCTATCACGGGTGACTAATCCAACAACTCTTTGGAAAGATAACATGAAAAACACATAATCCACCTAAAGTTGATTAAACTAAGCAATAATCATTCACTTCTTCAACTTATGATGTTCATATCAAGATTACATAAATTAGATGTTCGTGTCAACAAACCCTAGATAGATATAGCACTTAACATGACAAATCATAACAAATACTTTGCATTTCCAAACATAAGCATAAGGATGCACATTCAAGAGTTTATCATGAATAATCAAGACTTCATTCACCATTCCTAGTTCAAAAGCCATAGACTAGCATAAAAATATACAAATCCATGAATGGATGCTTAAATTATGAGTTTTTCAACATTACATAACCAAACAACCACGAGTCTTGAATATCATGACATAACAAACCTTTAAATACACAAAACCATTAAAGAATAATAATGAAATGGCTATAACACTAACACAATCCTTACTAATAATCCATAAATACCATCAATTATTACTAAACTTCATCTAAATCAAAGTGATAACAAAGAGTTTAGCTCATCATGAGCTCAAGAACAACATACAAGTTTGAAAAGATAACAAAATTCATGGTAAAATCAAGAATAATCAAACCAATAATCCAATTTAGATGATGTAGATGATGGATGATGCTTCTCTTGATGTTGGAATCCTTCAAAGTTCTTGCAATTGAATGGAAATCACCAAGGTTTAGAAGTTAAACAGTGGGTTCAAAACTCCTAGGACTCCCCTTTTTTTTCTGGACGTTGGTACTTTATATAGATATAAAAGAAACATGGTCATGTCTCTTGCAGGACATGATCATGCTTATTCAAATGCCAGATCTAGATCTATAATTCTAATTGGTTCTTCAATTTCCAAGAAGCTGCAATTTCTGATGTTGAAGGAGTATACCAATTGCCAAAGGGTTAAAAGAGTGCTAAAGAGTGTTAACAACTGGCTTAAGCTTGATTTGGAGCATCGAATTCTTTTGGAAGAAAAGCAAGACCTGGGTTTTCCAAAATAAACAATAACATGATCATGTCATTCCACATACATGATCATGTTTGTCTTGAATTTTCATATAAACCCACCAGAATAAACAATAATTTGCCAAATACCCTGCACATTCACAAAATCATGTATAATTATATAATCCCACTAATTTTCATTAAATCTCCATTAAACTGGTGTGAAACAAGGTAAAGAATGTACAATAAATATGTATAATTTTGGGCACATCAATATCCATATAAGGAGACAATCATCGCTATTCTTGGCAATACATGCAATATCCGAAGATCGTTCACGTATCGCCAAGTAATCATCCCTGCATTACATACAATATCCATATCTTTATTTATAACCTAACGGTACATGCAATATCCGAAGATCGTTCACGTACCGACAAGCAATCAGTCGTATCCAACACATATATCATACATGGCATACACTTACCATTTAAGTTAAGTGTATTAACTGTCACATCGAGTATGCACACAGCCCCGAAAACATAACAAGGAAGTGGGGCTAGAAACTCACCTGAATTCTGTTACGTTCACCGATAGTAGTTATTCCTTTCTTGAGTTGTGTACGACTAACTGTATAACAATTACACGTATCAATTAACTATCACTATCTATATCACGTTTCTAGTTTATTCATAACCCACAACGAACGGGGGTTCGGGGGCAACGCCCCTGACAGCGGGGTTTAAGGGGCGGCAGCCCCTAGCAGGGTCCAAGGGGCAGAGCCCCTGGCTGGGGTCGAGCTGTCTTAATACATTTTCCATTAGGATTTTTAATTACTATCTAACTCGTTAACTCATTTTCTATAACGAATTAAGCCTAATTCGTTGGCTAATTCGTTATCAATTCACAGTCTAATTCGTTACAAAATCCTCCTACATTCGCTATAACGAATGACCTAGTTCTTTATCTCAATTATAACGAATTGAGTCTGATTCGCTAACTGATTCGTTACCTTATCTTCATCTGATTCGTTACCCAGACACAACTTAATTCGTTACCTGAATTATGACGAATGGTGAGTAACGAATCGCTTGATTCTTTATTTGAATCATAACGAACTGGTTAGCTAATTCATTATCTTGACAGAACGAATGGGCGAGTAACGAACTACCTGATTCGTTATCTTAATTATAACGAATCATCTAGTTCTTATCCAGACTTTGACTCAAGGGTCAAAGTCAAAATCGTCAAGAACAATAACAGTCAACATATCTTAGATCTGCAATTAAACCTTCAATTCTTAACGAAATATCATGATTTTGGTATCCTTGAAATCGTCTATGCAGCGCCTACAAACACTAACCATCAAATCGGCCAAACATCCATGTTTAAGGGGTGCGATTTGTGCATCTACTTACGGGTTATATTATGTTAACAATTAACCTATCAAATTCTAATCAAATTCAGTAAGGTTTTGTTTCATTAGATTCGTTTTAATCATACTAACACAGATCTATGATTTCCCAAACCAAACCGAACCTATATGAACGATTTCTAATTATAACGTACCTTAAACGAGTCGTTCTACAGACACGAGATGGTCTTGATGTTGTTTAGGTTTGACACGACGATCTAGCACCAACAAGCTTGGGTTTTCGCCTTCGGATCTTGGCTCGGGTTAAAGGATGGTGTTTGTGTGTTTCTCAAGGTGTAGGCTATGGTGTAGTGATAGATAATAATGGAAAGGATTAAGGTTTAAAGGGTATTTATACTCCCTTACGCCCATGGGCCTAAGGCCCATCTTTCCTTTTTGGTCCATAATTCCATCTTCTTAGCCTACTTGAACCATCTTATTATTACGTCATCATTTCTCTACCAATTCTAGTAAACTTTTCCACTATTAATGAATAATACATTAAATATTATTCTTGGAAATTTAGGGATGTTACACAAACGATTTGCCAAGATCTATTATGGTTATAATACGAAGATTAGGGATCAAGAAATCATATGGGTTACGGGTTGGATCAAAAACGGGTTTGGATATGGATTTGGGTTAAGGTTATAATATAATCTTTAGGCAGATTTGCAATATGTTCCCTGAATTTCATGTGTGGATAACAAAAAGGTTAAAACTTAAGTTTAGGGTTAGTTTTGAACATGATTCAAAGTAACAATGGGTAATTAACTAAATATAAAAAATAAAAATTATAATAACTCGATAGATGCGACATTTTATTAATTAAATTACCTAATCATAAAAATGGGTCAGGTAACAGCTATCAAAACAATAAACAAAAATTTGGATTGTTACAGGTGTGTCCACATGCTTTGGTATATTTATCTATGTTAATAAACCAAGACCACATTAGTGCACTGTCGTATTACAACGGGTACGTAAACATAAATGACTTATTCGACGCGTTATCCTACCTTGCCCAACATAATACACCGACTAAAACAATAGTAATATTATATAAATCATTCAATGTTAACAAATTTTATGGAGTTACAAATTTTATACACAATATTATTATATAAATATTCATTGACATAAAAATTCTTCAAATGCAAGTATTGTCACTCATGTGCCATGTATTGTATATAAATCCTTGCAATCAAAACTGTTTTTAAAATATTAAATTGATTTATTTTTTTATATCTAATGGTTTATAGAGATTAGAAACTTGCAACGCTTTCATAAAATATATTTGAAAATGATCTCATATGTGTATTGTCATGTCGTGAATCATTATGGACCAATCATGGCTTACTACAAAAATTATGTTTTTCTTGCTACTTATTTTGTCGTGTCATCATATATCAATTAGAGCTTACTACAAGGATTTTGTTTTTTCTTCTGAAGAACTCAACCATCAAAAGAATGAAGAAGGAATTTTTTGTTTTTACTCTACTGAAGTGTCCCTATCACAAGGATAGTGTTTGTACATATTGTTTGATGAGTCCAAAACACATGTATAAGGGCTTTTCATTTATTTAAAACTTTTCATTCTTAACAAACCCAAAGTCTGAATTTTAGAGGAAGAATAAAGAAAAGTTTGTCAATCTAGAGAGAGATTCCAAAGAAGAACATATTCAAGACTTTAATTAAGTTCATAAAGTGTTGATAATTCGGGTCTTGAAATATTCTCTTTCATTTCATACTTGCATCAACAAAGAGATTTTTCTTGTATTGTGAACATGACCTCTTAGTTGCAAGACCGCCGTCTTTGAAGTGTTTACTTGTTTGGCGTTGATACTTTTGGAGGATTAAGACATTTGGATCCTTTATTCATCTTCCACATAGATCTACCGGTTCTCAATAAAGGTTGTTTTTCTAAGACCATATTATTGTAGTTGATTTTATATAAATTTATAGATACTACACATGGATCATTGGAAGGGTTTTTGAATTTGAAATTTAACACTATAATAAGAAAAAAGAATGGTCGTTTCTATGCCGTCACCGTACCAGAACCTGAACCCGTACCCGCTCAACAGCCCATTTTTAGACAGAATAAAAACTGGGCCGTGAACAACTAATATAATTTTCTTTGATCATAAGTGTTATTTATTTGATTTGGTTATATAAGTTTAATGTCATTTCTAAAGGTGTATCGGTTATATTAATCCCAATTATCAGCTTTTGGTCGTTGTCGGTTCTAACTAATGAGTTGGCAATTGACGGTCTCATCTTTTAACGTATTTGTTCTCAATGGTATGCGACTAAAAA
This sequence comes from Bidens hawaiensis, assembly GCF_021521415.1. Taxonomy (NCBI): domain Eukaryota; kingdom Viridiplantae; phylum Streptophyta; class Magnoliopsida; order Asterales; family Asteraceae; genus Bidens; species Bidens hawaiensis. The sequence goes on from NW_027491493.1 coordinate 59,996, forward strand.
AATCTTAACGTCGTTACATGCAGGTCGCCAATAAAACGCTTTTGGCCGGTAAAGTCACAAATTTTGCCGGAAAAGTCAACCTGAATACCAACACCACCGCCAACCAAACACCCCCATTTGAGCACCACCAACCGATTCTAACTATGGTTATGGGTTCCGTTGACCTCAATAAGTCGGGCTTTTATTAGAAAAATGTTCTTAAAGGTTCGATATAAAGTTACAAAGATGTTTGGGATAAGAATATTGATTTTTCCTAAAAAAATGTGAGTTTTTCTGCAAAAAAAAAAAAAAAAAAAAAAAAAAAAAAAAAAAAAAAAAAAAAACTTTTTTCTGGAAGCCCACAACTAATGGTGTTAGAATCTGTTAGTTGCGGACCGTTCGGAAAAAAATTTGATAAAGGATGGGATCGTTATTAGCCAATTCGTTAGTCAGAACCGGCAGCAACCAAAAGATGATAATTGAGATTATTAATAACCAATACACCTTTTTTAAATATCTTCACGGGTTGGGTGACGAATAAAACGGGGCGTGAGGATTAAAAGTTATCATTGTTGATTTAAATATCTTTTGAAACACATACTCATATTGTGATATTGTTGGATTTAGTTTGAGATGGATACCTATGAATTATAATTCAAGATTACCGGATTCAACGACATTTTCCTACTTACGAGTGATTCCCTCCACACTCCCCGACCAACGCCATGGCCACCCTAGGTATTTATCATCCAGCATAGTCTTGCACCATGAAACAAATCTCGCAATTGCCCATGCGCCGGGGCCGTCATCCTCCTCCACTGGGTCATCCCACGCAGTAGTAATGATGTCGCCATCATAAACGGTAAATGGCATCCTCATGGTTATGTTAGGTTGATTCATCCTGCTGACTTTGATTGCGCCATAACTAAATATCTTCACGGGTTGGGTGATGAATAAAACGGGGCGTGAGGATTAAAAGTTATCATTGTTGATTTAAATATCTTTTGAAACACATCCTCATATTGTGATATTGTTGTTGGATTTAGTTTCAGATGGATACCTATGAATTATAATTCAAGAGTACCGGATTCAACAACATTTTCCTACTTACGAGTGATTCCATCCACACTCCACGGCCAACGCCACAGCCACCCAAGGTATTTATCATCTAGCATAGTCTTGCACCATGAAAAATCTCGCAATTGCCCATGCGTCGGGGCCGTAATCCTCCTCCACTGGGTCATCCCACGCAATAGTAATGATGTTGCCATCATAAACGGTAAATGACATCCTCATGGTTATGTGAGGTTGATTCACCATCCTGCTGACTTTGATTGCGCCATACCTAAAAATCCTTACTGTTTCTTGGGGTCCTAGCCTTGGCTTCGCATTGATGATGAAATCTACGAAATCGTCATCTTGATTTGCATCATTCACTAAGATAAATCTTCAGGAGAGTCGGTGAATGTACAGTAGAACATTTCATCGGCATCAAGGTTAGGGTTCATACTGACTAACTAATTATCGATTAACAGTTTTCCTGCTGAAAGAAAGAGCAGATGCACGAAGCGAAACCCTTGAACCTTACGTACGTCTCTCTACATACAAGTTGGGCTATTGGGCCTGTGTAGTGAATGGGTCGCTCATAATTAATTGTTCAAGTTATAATTCATTCTACTAATTAATTTTATATCTTAAATAAATACATCATCCCAAAAATCACAAGTATCGATCATATGTTGTTTTATCGGTTCTACCAATAATCATGCTTTGACTACGAGGAAAATAAATTATTTTTAATTTTATTATAAACGTTAAAAGTATTTTTCTAAAAATTTTGCAGTGATTTTAGCCCATGACTATCTTTATCAATGTTTTCAGACCCGGCCCGGATGTCGACCCGGGCGCCTTACCGGTCAAAGGTCGGACCGACCCGGGAGAGCAAACTAGTGTTTGACCCAAATTACGTCATAAATAATATATATAATTATAAATACCTAATTTATACTCTAAAAAGTTTGAATAAGAAACGTAATTATACTAAGTTTCTTCTTTCTTAAGAAACATTACAAAATCTTTATAATCGTAAAAGAATAATATCTTATCTATACCCGTGTCTTATGAAAACTATCTTTCATTTACAATATAATCAAGGTACAAACTATATACCCGACTAAGGTTTAAGCCATATATAATAAAATAATCAGGAAAATACCCTACCTTGTATGGCTAGTTTATAACAAATGCCTAGGCTTGATGTGCACAACACTTCTACTTGTCGTCGGGAAATCGAGAAATCAAACGAACAACACTTTTACACTTTTGCACATACTTCGAGGAACGAATGTTGGAACGTCGGGATCGGGACACGTTTATCGAGGCAGTATGAGAGTGAATGGGTTTTGTGGTGCAAGAATGTAGAGCCTGACACCCCCAATTATAGAAATGAATTGTGGCCCATCACGTATCACGATGGGGTTTGAAGAGGATCCATTGCGTATTGTGAGATACCTAATGCGATGTGGTAGTATGAAAATGGTGTTAATTTTTTCAAAGATTTTTTATCACAATGTTGAGTTTTAAATTTGTAAAAATGATTATTATCTTTACTAAACCAAACAAAAATAGGCAAGTGTACTTATCTTATATGTAGTAAAGTATATGTAAGAACCAAGTATCGATCCACGCACAAACTTATAGAGTTTACTTCTAAATCGTTGTATTTATTTAACCAGAAGCGAAGATTATTGTTGCTATGGTTTTGGTTTTTAGTAAATAAGTTCTATGAGAAATAAAATAAAAGATAATATTTTTGGGTTTTCATATTTTAAGATGGAAAGAAAATCAAGGATAAAAGAGTATTATCTTGGTAAAAACTCCTCTTAACTATGTTTAATAGCTGATTACTAAACATGTGATCTTGAGCTTGCTATGGTGATTAAATGTGAGAATAACATAGTTAGTCATGTTATTCCATGTTAATTAAAGAAAGAGATGACTTTTGACCCCTTTTACTAAAACATCATTTTTGTAAGCAAGTGGTTTTTAATAAAGATAATTTAACTCATTTTAAAGATGAAACAATCCATTAAATTACTAAGTGAATTGTCCTTGATACTTTAGTAAAATAACTCTTGTATTATGTCTAAAATACCAATTAAGATTAGTTGAGTCTTAAAATATTAATCTTGAATTACCAAATCTTAACCCACACAACTCTTGAACAATGTAATAATCACTCAATAGTTGTTTTAAATTGGTTATGTTGCACACTACTCACTTAACGAGTAACTAACCAATCTTAATAGATGAACACCAACAATCCGTTTCCACAATATTGTTGATAATTCTCATTCTAAAATGGTCAATTACTATTAATATTCCATTTGGTCCATGTCAATATTAAGATTCATGCTTTTTTCCCTAACCAAGCCCTTACAAGAATGACGATTTCTCGACTTATCATCAAGCTTGAAATCTTGGCGACTATTTAAAATTTTCTTAAGTTATTCCCCAAACCCTCACAAGAGTGGCAGTTCCCTGGCTTATCATCAAGCTCGATGTAGGTTCCCTGGACGGATCACACGAGATATCTCGGTCTACTTAGGTGCGGAATCCCTGCGTAGATCGTTACGAGCGTAGAAAGCAAATCAAACAAAACACACACGAATAAACCGAAACACGTTATATATTAATAACTGAACTCACGTGATATGAATCACTGATACAGACTCTCGACCTCACGTTACAATGAACTCAGATCAACTCGATTCCCAACGATTAACTAAACAGCCCGTAACCTAGGACTATATATACACGACAACTTCGCCTGATATGTTCAGGCGAAGTTGTCCATAACTTCGCTTGTTCAACAAGTTCGCCTAGGCGAACTTGTTAACAACTTCGCTTAAACAAAAAACATAAATAACATTACAGACTCGATTACAGACACTAGACTATGAACTACTGACATTTATGCACCAACAGACTCCCCCTTGGCAGTAGCTTCATATCTTGATCTTTAAGCACTTGTCTTGTAATCTTCACGCATGCACTCCTTCTCTAACACATACCGTGACTACTCGCTGATACTCCCTCGCTTCGTCTTTCCAAGCAGGAATATAGAATATCTTCTTTTCATTCAACACTTGCAGATCAGCTTTCGATAAGTTAACAAGATGCATCGGATCATACACCCTCAGCACTTCTTGTTCGTCTTCGTCTTCCATCACGGCTTCAGCAGTCTGGCAATCAACATACCACCATTTAAGATTCTTCAACACATCTTGAGGCATAAACTTCATTGGAACCTCCTTAATGCATCGAATCGGTTTGTACTTCATTACCATCCATGGCTTGCCATCTGCTCTCATTCCCCTTTCTTTATCTTCCACTAGCTTTCCCTTCTGTGGCTTTAATAACTCAAAGTTCTTCTCTTTTATGCTTTCTTTCCACACGATCTTCCCAATAACCCTTGCCATGTTGTCGTCGCTTCTATTGATCAGCCCCAATCTAGCCAAATCCTTCACCTCACATTCAGGAAATGTATTGAGAGATCTCAACGTTCTTTTAAAATACTGAATCCCATCAAAACGTTTCACCACAAACAACTTTATCTGTTCATCATATAGCCAACAAATAATTCCTTTCTTCGACTCAGCATAGCCTTTGATATTATAACTCTTCTTGAACATGGTTGGAACAGCAGGCTTCTTAGTTTTAATAAACCAATGAGCACTGCCTTCCTTCCACCTAGGCTGTTCCTCCCACTCAGTCTCATCATTTTCCATCTCAGTACCCATATCGGCTTTCTCAACATCTGGGATCTCGTGTTCAACATTTTCTTCAATTATTTCACCTTCTTCAATCTCATCTTCAATCACAATCTGTGCTCCAATCTTCTCAATCTCCTCAATAGGCAGCACATCATCATCATCCTCTAGCATATCATCATCCAATTCTTTCAACGCATCGATCACATCATCATCATCATCAACCATCACCACCTCATCACCACCAACTGCACCTGCAGACTCCCCCTGAGCTGTGGAAGTCCCAAGAGCTTGAGTAGTTCTTGGCAACTCACCACCTGCACCTTTCGGTGCATTGGGATCATCGTCTCTGTCATTTCTCCTCTTTGTCCTTAACTCGTCGCCTCTACAGCCTGTCTCCCCCTGAGATGCCAAGAACTCCTTCATAGCATCTATAATTCGCCCATGTTCAACCAAGAGGGACGACTGTAGTTGATTCTCTGCTACAAGGCGCTGAATAGCCTGGGTCTGGATAAAGTTTATCCTCGATTGCTCTGCCACGACCCGTTCAAGTGCAGCTATTCTCTCCGAGTCTGAGAGGGTTGCATCGAAATCAAACCTCATGTTAGATGTATCTTGAGTATACTCAGCTGGGATCTCGAATGTAACCGGGACATCAAAAGCAGTTGTGGACGTAACCGCATGTGGTATCGTGACCGACAACCCTGCAGTTGCAACGACGGTAGACTCTACAAATTGTGCCACCACCTCTGAAGGAGTAAGCGTTGGAGATGGTAACGACACAATCTCCTGAGTCGTCGTCTGTAGTGTGATGGATGGGATGCCGACAGCTGATGTAGCCACCACGAGAACATCCGCGGCGCTTGTAACCTGTACAGAAGTAGGAATAATCGACATACCTGACAGTGCTGGCGGAGCAAAACGTACAACTCTTGAAGTCTCTCCAGCTCCCATACCTGCACCTGTCCTTTCACGTCTTGATCGTCTAATCAGCTTGTGAATATCCTCTTCTTCTTCTTCTGACTCAGTATCATCAACTGTCCTCTTTCTCTTCCCAATCGTCCTTTCTCGTCTCACCAACATCCTTCTCGCCTCATCCATAACATCATCAAGATCTGAGTCAGCCACCGTCGTAGCTGCTCTAGTAACATACACTTCCCGAACCTGTGCAGCAGAGACCTGCACCTCTTCTTGCGGATCAAACCGGTCCATGTCGAAGAATCCTTGGCCGCCAAATGCAGCATCAAGGTCTACATCCTCCTCAGCCGACACCACAGGCACATTAGGTACATCTCGAGTTGCTCCTGCCTGTTGTGGTTGAGGGTCTCTGAACTCATCCCCCCGAGCTGGCACATACCCCGGGTTTATTAAGAACCCAAAGAGTGGAGTATGCCTTGGACGACGTTCAGGCTTGCTCCTTGCACTTGAAGTACGGCATTGAGCAAAGATACGTTTGCTCACACTCTCCACGTATCGTATTGGGCGTCGTTGAGGCAAATTTGGAGCCACATGGTTCAAGATCATCTGGATGAATCTTGGATACATTATGAACCGCTCACGAGCCATCGTCCTCCTCTGTCTGTCAATTTCGTAAAAGACCATCTGACTAAAGCTATAACGTTTATTATAAGTCAGAGCAGTCATTGCTGACTGCATGGTCGCACCCATACCATCAGTGCCCGCCTTCCTCCCAGACATGCAGACAATCATAACGTGCATGAGGAAGCGCCACTGATCGAGCAGGAACCCCTTCCTCCTCTGAGTATCACCTAATGGACCAGAATAGCCCATTCGGAGAAACGCTCCATCACGGAACGGAGCCACAAACTCCGTAGGGTCATCCCTAGTCTCCTCACCGAAACGTAACGCCACCCGTATTTGTTCAGACGAGAACTGAACTTCTTGGTTGTTGACGGTTGCTCGCATAACCGGGGGCTCAACACGGCAATCGTATTCCACCGTCTGCCAGAAATCCTCGATATTGGGTAAGGATATCGGCAGAGTCATCGTGATTGCGTGGAATATCCTCGAGCGAAGGAGGAATGTGATTATCTCCCGGTAATCCTCCACACCACTCGCTTCCGGGTCTAAGGTGATGAACATGTTGTGACCCTGGAAGAATTGTCTCTGATTATCTCCGTCATCGCCTCCAGCACCTCCAGCACCTGCTACTGCAGCCATATCTGCAACAAACGAACCAAGTTAGATATACGTTAAGGCGTACCACAAGTTCACTTGTTACCATGTGCGAAGTTGTGATAAAATCTGTATAGGCGAAGTTAAAGTTGGGGCGAAGTTGGGAACAACTTCGCTTCATCTTTAAGTTCGTCTAATAATTAAAAAATTAAAAGGTTCAGGCGAAGTTAATGATAACTTCGCCTCACCACAACATCGCCTCAGGCGAAGTTTAGACTCAGGAGAAGTTACGGATAACTTCGCCTAAAACTTAAGTTCGCCTGAATCTGAATCGGCGACAGTAAGGATTTCGAACGACGTGCCGTTGGCGAATTTAACGATTGTGGAGATTAAGGACTCTGAAACATAGGTTTTTAAGGATAACTAGACGACCAGGTTGTACATGACCACGTGAAAACAAGTTTTGAAATCGGGTATAGGTTTCGAACGTCCGAGGTCGTTAACCGGGCGTCGAAACAACCTAGGATTAACAACATCGAACATCGAGTATAAGATATAGAACCCAAACATACCTTGAATACTGATTGAAATCGGAAACAGATAAACGTATGAAAATCGGAGACAAGTTCGCTGTGAAAATCGATAATAAGTTCGCTGAGATTTAGAAATTATGAACAGTTTTGACTCTTGAAAATCCTTATATAGGGGCGAAGTTATACAGGCGAAGTTACGGTTAACTTCGCATAGGCGAAGTTACTCACAAGTTCGCCTGTTTAACAACATCGCCTATATTTATAAAATCAACCCTTATAATTTGAACATTTTGCAATTTACTTTTAAAACTTCCCTTTAAGAATTAAATAACACGATCAAGTCCAAGTAACTATTTATACGACTACATAAAAAGAAAACTTTTAACAATTAAAGTATAAGGGATCAAATTTCAGTCTCGATAGGGACTACTACGTTTTAGAAAAGATCCGAACAGGAATCATACTAATTACGTGACTGTCACATAGATCCGTGTTTAGCTGTATTATGACATATAGAGACAGGTTGTAAGCAGGTAAATAACTTAAGATGGTTTTCATCGTTTCTGTGATACGAGTTAAGTTCAATTAAGCTCAAAAATTAAGTGGGCAACAACTCAGAGATTATGATGCCTCCTATCTATTCTCAAAGCATATTTGGCTTTCCCCAAGACACCCCGAATTGACCTCGACCCTTAGTGTCTGATTAAGTTTGTAATTACTCTTCATCTGCTTCCCGTTCTCTTTCTTACTCCATGATTAAGAAGTCTTGATATGTTGAACTCTAGAATGTTTCAATAACTCATAAGTTTTTTTTTTTTTTTTTTTTTATGATAAACATTTACATAGACTTCAGAGTAGTAACCAACTGCAAGTCCCGAATCTGGATCACTGCAGTTTCTTGAAACGCTATCTTCACGGGAATCAGAACACTTACGGGCTCGTGTATGACTGGGTAATCGCTTTTCTGCCTATCATTCGGAAAGATATATATGAAGACATGCAAAAACTCGTAAGGAGTTTCCACGTAAAATCAAGTAGTTTTAGTTTGTATCACATCTACTTTTACGCACCATAAAAAGTTACCATGACATACAATGACTGTCCTAAAGCCTTTTAAGCCTAATAACTTCACTAGTTAAGCTCACAGAATCAGTATATGTATCATTTTCCAAGGTTGGATCAATTTTCTGTTAAACATAGCTAACGAACTTCTTACGAAGTAGTAGACTTGAAAAATAATTTCATTTCCCATAAAAAAAATTTTAACATTAATCGCCCCGACCAAAACAAAGTCTTCAGGTAAGCGGCTATCCCGAAGATCCAATGGATCAGCTGGACCGACCACATACTAGTATGTGTCCTTCTAACTAAGTACGATCGACTAATTTTCAGCGAAAGAATGAAAACTCATCATAAACCGCCCCGGTCACTTTCAGTCATCTGGTTAATGGCTATCCTCATATTCTACAAGTAGAATTGAGGACCAAACATATCCGAAGACATGTCCTTCAAACTGTGGTAACCGACATACTTTTAAGCGATAGTGATTTTTTTTTTAATATAACTTGGAAAGCATGGTTACTCGGGATTGATCATCCCATTCAACTCAATAAAGTTTTGAAATCTCGTTTTGTCAAACGCTTTAGTATATAAATCAGCGAAATTATCAAGCGTATCCACCTTTTCAAGCACAATCAGTTTCTTCTCAGCACAATCCCGTATAAAATGATGACGTATGTCAATATGTTTAGTTTTACTGTGCTTCACGGGATTGTTAGTTACTGAGATAGCAGCTGTGTTATCAATGCAAATAGGAGTAAGTAAGAAAATTCAGACCATAGTCGCGCAACTGTTGTTGAATCCAAAGAACCTGGGAGCAGCAGTTGGATGTTGCCATGTATTCTGCTTCACAGGTTGAAATTGCGACCGAAGTCTGTTTCTTGCATTGCCACGACACCAATCTGCCACCAAGAAACTGACATCCTCCAGTTGTTGACTTCTGACTCTGATTGCACCCTCCATAATCAGAATCTGTGTAAGCGACTAGCTCCAAGTCTCCTCCTCTCGGGTACCACAACCCCAGCTTCGGTTTGCCCTTGAGATACCGCAAGATCCTCTTCACACCCTTCATGTGAGATTCCTTTGGGTTTGCCTGATAACGAGCACAAAGACAAACAGCAAACATTATATCAGGCCTAGAAGCAGTTAAGTACATTAAAGAACCTATAATAGCCCGATACTGAGTTGGGTCCACATCTGCATCACCGTCTGACTCAGCACCCAATTTGTGATTGACGCAGATTGGAGTGTCGAATGGAGTGCTGTCCTCCATCTTGAAGCGTTTGAGCACATCATGGACATACTTGGTCTGATGAATGAACATCCCATCCTTCTTCTGATCAACCTGCAACCTAAAAAGAAAGTTAGTTCACCCATAGCACTCATTTCAAACCTCTTTTTCATGACGGCCTCAAAATCTTGACACATGGAGACTCTTGATGCAGCAAAGATGATGTCATCCACGTAGACTTGCACTAGCAGGAAGTCGCTTCCATCTCTCTTGAAGAACAACGTGCTATCTATCTTCCCTCTTTCAAACCCATTTTCAAGCAATTAATCTGATAAAGTTGAATACCAGGCACGAGGTGCCTGATGTAGTCCATACAATGCCTTGCTCAACTTGTACACATGATCAGGAAAGTCTGGGTCAGGAAAACCCGGAGGTTGCTCAACATACACTACCTCATCAACTTTCCCATTCAGAAACGCACTCTTCACATCCAACTGAAATACCTTCATCTTCTTATAAGCAGCGAATGCCAAAAACAATATAATGGCTTCCAACCTTGCCACCGGAGCGAACACTTCATTATAATCAATACCTCTTGTTGATTAAATCCTTTCACAACTAGCCTCGCCTTGTTTCTTATGATAATCCCTTTCTCATCTCTCTTGCACTTAAACACCCATTTTGTGCCTATCGCATGCACATTCTTCGGTTTTTCAACCAAATCCCATACTTCCATTTTCTTGAACTGAGCCAACTCTTCTTGCATGGCTTCGACCCACGAGCTGTCCTTTAAAGCCATTTGATAATTCTTCGGCTCAATCTGGCTGATAAAGCAGGTGTACAAGCATTCGTTGATTATCCCTGTCTCCTTGATGCTTGTGTAAACACAGGTGTGCTCATTCAAGCTACGTCTTGTTTGTACACCGGAGGACACATCACCAATCACATTCTCCAAAGGGTGATCTTTATGAATTCTCGTGGTCGGAACAGAACCGACATGCAAATTGTCTTCCAAGTTAGAAGAGAGCTCGTCAATGGTTGTTTCATGCTGAGAGTGAAATGGATTGAAAAATTCTTCTTCAGTCGAGGTAGCAGGGGTATCGACAACATTTGATGAAGAAGGTTGACATTTATCGATCAGCTGTCTTTGCAATAGGTTTTCTTCCTCATCAAGGATCATCTTCGTAACAACTCTCTCTTCTTCTTCAGCAATATCCAAATACGGTATGTTAAAAGACTTAAAAAGTGTAACATAGTCGAAAACTCAGCAGGTCCGTTGCTTGGTTTTGGTGGTTGGTAACTTGTGATATCGGTGTTACACACCACCTAAACCTTGCTGGTCGATGTATTGAAGACACGTCTGTTGGGAGTCCCAACAACATAACCGACTAAGATTCCTTCATCGGCTACTTCACCAAATTTAGAATTTGTCTTCAAAATCGAACAAGGGGACCCGAATGGTTCAAGACCACTCAAGTTGGGCTTTCTCCCATGCATAAGCTCATAACACGTTTTACCAAGTCTTTTAACAGTTAACACTCTATTCAGAACATAACAGGCTGTAGCAACAGCTTCAGCCCAAAACACCACAGGAAGCTTCGAATCAGCCAGCATAGTTCTGGCTCCTTCAATTAATGTTCTATTCTTCCTTTCAGCCACTCCATTCTGTTGCGGTGTATACGGAGCGCTGTATTGGTGTTCAATCCCTCTCTGAAGGCAGAAGATCTCCATCTCAAAATTCTTGAACTCCGTTCCATTGTCACTCCTGATGAACTTAACCCTTTTATCCATAACGTTCTCAACTTTGGTAATCAAATTCTTTACCATCTGAGCCGTTTCGTCTTTTGATTTCAGGAAATATACCCACGAATATCGTGAGTAGTCATCAGTGATCACCAACAAATAAGAAGTTCCTCCTAGACTTTTTGCATTCACGGGACCGAAGAGATCCATGTGAAGCAATTCTAGAGTACTGGCAATTGAATTGACTTCCTTGGTGAGATGGGATTTCTTGTGCTGCTTTCCCTTCTTTCACGCTATACATTTATCTTCAAAATTGAAATTCTTCAAGGGAACGCCCAGCACAAGTCCATTCCTGACAATGTTGTTCATCTTCTGAAGATGAATGTATCCCATTCTCCTATGCCACAATTCGGACTCTGATTCACTCGCTTTTGTCATAAGGCATGATTCTGCCGTGGCCATTTCAGTTGATCTCATATCCATAATATATGTATTTCTTTCACGTGGAGCCTTCATCACAATCCACTCCTCTGGTATCTGAAAACCAGGTTTCAACACAATCGCCTCATTCTTTGTAAAGTGAACGGTGTACTCCTTATCACAGATCTGCGACACACTCAGCAGATTGTGCTTCAATTCTTCTACAAAGTTAACCTTCTCCAAAGTCATCTTTCCGTTTGACACCGTTCCCATTCCAGTAATCTTGCCACCACTTTCACCGGCAAAGCTCACTCTCCCTCCTTGAACAGGTTTCAAATCGTGTAACAAGTATTTGTTACCCGTCATGTGCCGGGAACAGCCGCTATCTACAACCCAAAGATTGTTGGCAGCCCTGTTCAACTGTTCCTGCACAATAAAGCAAAAGATTAGAATTTAGGGACCCAAGACCAATTGGTCTTGGATCTATACATCCCAAACTTTGGCTTTCCAAAGTTAGTACCTCGAAAATTCCTGTAAGTTCTATTAGGAAACCTCCTTGAAGATTGATTGTGAGGCCTACCAAACCTTTGTGAATTGAAAGAATTATAACTTGTGGTTTGGTTATTAGCAGTGTAAAACTGAGATTTGTTTCTGTGAAAACCTGAATTAGTCACATTTTTGAATTTTAAGTGGTTTTCATTTTTAGCAGCATGAGAATTACTATTAGGTTTATTCTCAGCTTTAGTAGGCCTTACACCTCTGAATCGCTGCTTCAGAGGGCAATTTGCAACAAGATGTCCTAATTGATTACATCTAAAACAACACCTATGCTCAACTTTTTTATCAACCGGTGTTTTAGATGTCGAGGCTATATTACCGCCCGTTCGTCTCACATATGGTGGGACGTACGGGTTTAGTGGAGTACTCTTTTTATTCGTCTTATCTTTCTCTCCACCATTGGGTAATATCACCTCCTCTTTTGCCTTACCAGACTCGGATGACTTATCCGAATCTGATGAGACTGGACTTGGATCAGAAATTTCAACACTTGAAACAGGCGAACTTGTTTCGCCTCTACTAACATTTGGTTCTTTAACAGTTACTTTAATTGGCACTGTCTGAACACTAGGGTTAAACGTGTAATTATGAACACTAGGGTTAAAAGTGTAATTGTGATTGTACGGTGGTGGAACCTCATGATAACCGATTCCTCCCCTCTTGACAGAGGAACCTTGATCACTAACAAGGTGATCAAGAGTAGCAGAGGAATTTCTGAACTGCTCCAGTTTTCGATTCAGTTCCACCACTTTCACCTGGTGGTCAGCAATCTGTTTTTCTCTCTCAGCAATTAGTTTGGTCTTTTCTTCCAAAACTTCATAGCTTAAATCAATCACTTCAATTTTTTCAGCAAGTTTTGTTTTTAGACTTTTAACATCTTTTTCACAAGCTTTTATTTTAATTTTATAATTATTTTCTCTTGATTTAATAAAGTGATGATCTTCTTTTAAAGTTTTAAATTCAGCATCCAACCTAACATACTGATCAGTTATGGTTGCTAGTTGCTCAGACAAGTTTTCACATTTAGAGCATGTAATTTTAGAACATACCTCGGAGAGCTGGTCATTAACGTCTGCCATAAGAGCTTTTTCTTCTCCGGTAACCTTCTCACTTTCTTCAGTTTCTACCTTTGCCAAATTTGCCTGCTCAAAAGTTTCTTTAGAAAGCAGGTTCCAGTTGTATTCACCATCTTCTCTGGACATCATGGCACTATAACCTTTTCTACCCTCACTTTGCTGTGGAGACCTACCCTGACTTCGTTCCACACGCTCATTCCTGCATTCTTTTGCAAAGTGACCGTTTTGTTGACAATTGTAGCATCTCACATTTGCCTTGTCAAACCCCGGCTTTCCACCGACAAACTTCCTTCCCATCTTTCTCATAAACCTTTTTACTCTTCTCACGATCATGGCCATTTGCCATTGTAAATCCATTTCTTCCATATCGTCAGCATCAATCTGATCGTAATCTTCATCCAACATAGCTGGATCAACAATCTTCCCTTGAATGTAGTTCTCATAGGAAGCAATGAAAGAAGCATAGAGACCAAACTGCTCTTCAGCAGACTTGACACTCATAGGCATCTTGGAGTAGTTGTTGCTGGGAGAACTTGGAGAGCAACTACTCTTGCTTACCTGGGGTTGAGAACCACTCGATCCAGCTGCTACATAGCACACATCCCCATTTGTGTTAACTGACACATGCCCCTCATGTGATGAGTTGGGGCCCGACTCTCCCTTTGTGTAATAGGCAGCAGATTCAGTCTTCGATCCTGAGCTAGTGTTGACTTTAGCTCCATACATACCTGGATCTTGAACCTGATCCATAGGTGTCTCTTTTCTGACCATGTTAAGCTCAAAGGTTCTGAGCTTGTTGACTGCCGTTTCAAGATCATATGTGGGAAAGTCCTTGTCTTCCCTCATCAGCACAGTGTACATCTCCCATTTTGGTGGGAGAGCATCAAGAAGCTTCTCAACTATTTCTTCTTCTCGGTAGGAAATTGAATAGTTGCTCAATTCAGTCATCAGATGGTAATTTCGAGTGATAATATCATCTAAGGATTCATTCTTCAAATACTTGAAGACTGAGAACTGGGTTTTGAGCAATTTTATCTTTGAAGCGCGGATTCCTACATTCCCTTCAAATATGTTCTCAAGAGCTTCCCAAAGCTCTCTTGCTGACGTATACTTTCTGAACGTATGAAGGATCTCTTGAGGAAGAGCCATAGTAATCGCAGCATGAGCCTTGCTCTCGGCCTCATACATCTTTTTCTCTTCTTCTTCCATTTTACTATACTTTTTAATTTGATCACAACCTTCATACTCCATAACTGGTGGAATATAACCATCCTGGATGCATACCCACATCTTCGCATCCTGGTATTTGACGTATTGTATGAACCGATCCTTCCATGCAACGAAATCGGTTCCCTTCAGCAATCTTGGGGCCTTGGTAGCTGACCGTGCTTCAACTTCCATTTTCACTAACTCAGAGATGTTGATCGACGACATCTTTCCCGAAAAGTAAGAAACCTGAAAAATTAAGATTTTTTTTTTATATTAAAGTACTGTAGGCGAAGTTACGGATAACTTCGCTTGAAGTAGGCGAAGTTGTAGAGAACTTCGCTGAATAACTTCGCTGATAACACTGCTGATTAACTTCGCTGATTCTTAACTTCGCTTGAGGTAAGCGAACTTAAAAGGTAGGCGAAGTTGTAGAGAACTTCGCTTGAGAAGGCGAACTTGAGAAGGTAGGCGAAGTTGTGGATAACTTCGCTTAACCTTATATCTTCGCCGAAACCCTACGCACAGTGACGGCAACTTCGCCTGATGAACACGGAAGATTTGCAGATCTGTAAATCGGATTTTAACGAGGTTTTTGACGGTGTAAAGACTTGAACACGATGGTAGGAGGTAAGAATGATCAAAAACACAGAAAACACGTCCCGCGAATAGTCGAAACGGGACGATTTCTACACCCGCGTGAATAACCCGAACCACACAATCGAGCAAATGCTCTGATACCAATTGTAGGTTCCCTGTAAGGATCACACGAGATATCTCGGTCTACTCAGGTGCGGAATCCCTGCGTAGATCGTTACGAGCGTAGAAAGCAAATCAAACAAAACACACACGAATAAACCGAAACACGTTATATATTAATAACTGAACTCACGTGATATGAATCACTGATACAGACTCTCGACCTCACGTTACAATGAACTCAGATCAACTCGATTCCCAACGATTAACTAAACAGCCCGTAACCTAGGACTATATATACACGACAACTTCGCCTGATATGTTCAGGCGAAGTTGTCCATAACTTCGCTTGTTCAACAAGTTCGCCTAGGCGAACTTGTTAACAACTTCGCTTAAACAAAAACATAAATAACATTACAGACTCGATTACAGACACTAGACTATGAACTACTGACATTTATGCACCAACACTCGACGTTTGGGGGTTGATTTTAAGGATTCTTAATTTATCAACCAAGTCCTCACAAGAATAGCGATTTCTCGACTTATCATTAAGTTTGGGGTCTTGGTGTCAACTTTAAGGTTCGCCAAGGCTTTGCAAGACTAACAATTTCTCAGCTTACCGTCAAGCTTAGAACTTGGGGTATCTTTTAAGAGTATTTTATATTATTCCTCATCAAGTGAAAATTGCAATACAATCATTAGTTATTAAAAAACAATCACATGTTTTACTACCATTATCAAACTTTAATTAAGATTCATTATAAACCAATATGATACTATGGAAGTTTAGCCACTAATAAACATAATGATAGTTATCAAAGTAATAGATACAAACATGATCAAATTGAAACAATCTAACCAATTTGGATGACTAGTCTTTGATGCTAATGACTTTTCCCAAAATCTTAATCTCCTTAATCTCCTTAGGCGCGGCCTCACCGACAGATTTATTATGTTAATTTCACAAACTGACTCGTTCTTTCCTTCTTTATTCTAACCGTAAACCCTAAATCACGGATGAACACGATAACAATGATATTATTTCAATTAAATGCTTGAGATCATTCCTTGATTACTCTCCATCAATAACCCTATAAATAATTGAACTCATTTGACTTGTAAACTCGTTCATCGCGTCTTCTTTAGGCCAACTCTACTCACCCTCGTTCTCCCTCTTCTGATTTAGATATAAGGTAACTAAACACTGGGTTTAGATCGCGTTTTCATAAGGATCATTAACCCTAAACCTGTCTTGATCGATTGTTAACGTTTTGGGGTTAATCAATTTTCTAGTGTTCTTGGCAAATGGGAGAAACCAGAACCAGATCATGTTCTTATTGTTTTGAAAACGAGATATGATGCATATGGCTGGGTAGCCTAGCTGGTCAACACTTGAACATAAGGGGTGGGAGGTCGCGGGTTCAACCCTCCCACACCCCGATTTTTTTTTGGAAAATAATTGTTTTATGCTTTTTAATTAATAATCCATTTTAATAATAATAATAATGATTAAACAAAGTTGTTTAACTAAAAACCGACCTTTTAATATTCGTTTTCGTTCACATATATTTTCTAAGACTCGTTTTCACGCCTATATATATATATATATATATATATATATATATATATATATATATATATATATATATATATATGTATATGTATAGATATAAATAAAGATACGTTTTTCATATATAAAAATACATAAATATATAAAGAAGATTTTTACTTAAAAACTAACGTTTTACTAAATACATAAATCAAGTAATTAAGTTATAAAAACTAAAAATAGTATTTTATATTTTCTTAAATCAAAGTAATAGTTTAAATATTAAATCCCTAAATAAATATAATATCGGTTATCGTTTAACTAGCACCGTAATTAAGACCCTTATTTTTAATCACATAATTTACTCTCTTAGGAGTTAACGTTCGCGCGTGATCTTCATATTTCATTCTCGCTACTTTAACCATCCCCGTTCATCTTTGAGCTGAGTACCACATTCCCCCTTTTAACTCGTTTTCATACTGTTTTGGGGACATATGCGTATTATTATATTTTCACACCTTATCTATACACAAAACTGCAACTTTTGTCTTATGTGTTAACTAATCTCATGCCTTGCTATATGTTTATGTGCTCATTGTGAACCGCATTCGGAGAAGTCCAGCATAATCTCAGAAAATAGTATGATCATACGCTAGTCGATTTAGCTTTGTGCTTTTCGACATCTCATTTTATTTGCTCATTGGTTGATTTGTTAATCTCGTTTTACATGTTGCAGCTATGTATTTTAATATATATGTAAACTGAACTGGTGTGTTGCTCACTCAACCTCGTGTTGAGAAACTATATTATTTTCACGATATGCAGGTTACCGTTTGATGTGAAGTGTGAACTTAGAAGATTTGTTTAAGGACTTATGCTAGAAGAGTTTATTTTGAGTCTTTAAATGTTCATTTGAATTATTTGATGTTTTGTTTACTTGGATTTCTTTTTGTAATGAATAATGGTGTTATTTGAATTGAATAAATAGATATTTGAATTTTAAATATTTGCATGATAGTAACCTTACGAGCTGTGACAATCAGTCCACGCCCCGGCATTTCCGCCGTAGGTTGGGGTGTGACAGATTGGTATCAGAGCCGAAGGTTTAAGATAGGTCGTTAGAGATTGTCTTAGACACATGTTTAGGAGCCCTATACGTGCTTATCTGTTTACCTTACATGTTCTATTTGATTGTTACTGCTTTCCGTTAGTTGATAAGTTTTCTTATTATATTATTGTCATGCACACACGCACTGCTCCGAGGCTACGCCTCAAAACTTAAAATTTTATTTAAATTTAAAAATCAATATTAGATTGCTTTTTAATTGCGGGAAATTCCTTAAGAATTCCCACCTGTTGTTTTCACTCATTCTCCTTAGGGCTAGGTTATGTGGCATGTCCCTATCATATGAAAAGGGGTGAGAAACTGTGAGTTGGGCACTGGCAAAATGGTTCCAAGAACAAAAGGTAAGACGCTAATCCTTACCTGGGTGATAACCTGACCACAGTACTCAACCCTATGGACCCGAGCGAGACCCATAAATTTCATGTGACCGACACCCTAAGCTGTCAACCGTAACCACACTAGTGGTTGCACTCCTATATACATTTTTAAACCTAATTCACGATGATTTCGTGGCTTAAATTCGGTAACCTTCCGATTATGGTTTTTACGTTATTTCAGGTGGTTAGTCGGGAATCCCGACTATCCATCTGTTAACTAGTTTCGTATTTTTGTCGGATACTCCGACTATCCATATTTTATTTCGTTAGTTTGTTATTTAGTTTGGTCGGTCAAAGACGCTCATCGGGCCGAAAAACTATATTGCATTGATAATTCGTTAATTAGTTGGGACAATCAAATTGCCATGTAACGCTCATGGGCTGTCCAACTCAAATGTTTATTAGTTAATTATTGTTGGGCCATTCAAATTGCCATGGAAAGCTCATGGGAGTCCAACGTCCCTAGATGCATTTCGTTAGATTTTTGTGTGAAACTAACATAACAGAAACTTAATGTTTTCAACTAACTTTGTTTCCCCATAACTATTTACACATATGATCCCCCAACTCATAAACCTTTACTCTTATTTTCCCGTAGAATGTCGTCACTCATAGATCACCGTCGTCGTCAACGTTCATCTGGCTCACATGACCACCGCCTGGCTACTAGAATCACGAGAGAGTTAGCTGCTGCAATGCCTAAACTTGTCACTCAAAACCAGAACCTCAACTCTAATGGTTCGGCCACCTCGCCGCCCCCAACAACTATGATTTTCGTAATTTCTTGAGCACCAAACCTCCATCTTATCATGGTGAGGAAAATGCCACCGCCTTGCTCCATTGGTTTGAAGAAATGGAGAACATACTTATCCACTGTGAATGTCCGGATGTCAAACGGACCAAATTTGCTTCAAGCTGCTTTAAGGATCAAGTTATTGAATGGTGGAATGCCCTAAGGAACGACCAAGGGTCGGATTTGGTCGTGGCTATGCCTTGAGAGGAACTAAAGGAGGCGATGAAAAAGGAATTTTGCCCAGAACATGAACTGCAGAGGTTGGAAGCAGAGTTTTGGGATCTTAAGCAAATCGGGGGAGATAACTCCACTTATTCTAGCCGATTTCGCGAACTAAGCCGTATTGTGCCACATCTAGTAACTCCCGAGACCCGCGGAATTCAAAAGTACATTCGCGGTCTCCCGCTCACTTTCCGTGATGCCGTAATGAGTCGTAACTCATTAACCATCGGTGAGGCAATGGACCTAGCTGCCTCCCTCACTGATAGTCACGTTCGGGATGGAGCCTTGTCCCGCAAGGATTCCAAGCCCACACCGGACAAGACAAAGACCGACTCCTCTACCGATGCCAAAGCTGAGGCCAAACTCTCCCACAACAACAACCGCTTCAACAAGAACCACCAAAAACGTAAGCCCAACTACCAAAACTACTCTGTCAACCAATCCAACAACCAAGCCCCAAACGACCCTAATGCCCCAAACAAGAAAGCTTACTTTGGCCCATATCCCCTTTGTTCCAGGTGTAACCGCCATCACCCGGGTCAATCTAGTTGCCGGTTATGCACTCAATGCAACCGTTACGGCCACCTTGCCAATACTTGCCGTGCACCGCCTGGTTCTCAAGTTGTCCAAACCCGGTCTGCACCCCCTACTGCTAGACCTGCTGCTAACCCTACACAGCCCAGTGTTCCTAACACCCGAGCTTGCTACCACTGCGGAGACCCTAATCATTTCTGTAATACCTGCCCATTACTCACCCATGCTAACCAAGCCCATGTCATGCCTGCACCACCTTATGCTACCCATCCACCTCAAGCCCAAGTATACCATGCACCGTACTACACTGCCCAAGCCTACCAAGTGCAAACCTACCAACCTCAAGCCTATGCACCTCAAACCCATGCACCTCATGTGCCTCAGCTCATGGCTCCTTAATCGGTATCAACACAAGCTCCTGCAACTCAAACTCCTCCTTTGAACCAAGTTGCTCAAGCCCCTCAAAGGTCCAATGGTCGTGCGTTTTTGATGAATGTAAATCAAGCTCAGATTTCTAGCGATGTGGTGAATGATACATTTCTCATTGATAATCATCATGCTTCGGTTTTGTTTGATACGGGTGCCGATAAGAGTTTTATATATTTGGATTTTGCGTATATTATTGATAAGCCTCGGGATAAGTTGTATAGACCTTTTACCGTAGAAGTAGCCGATGGGAATTCTATTATGATTGACTCGGTAATTAGAGATTGCGTCATAGTCCTTAACAAAGTCGAGTTTCTAATTGATCTCATTCCGATGCAAATGGGTAGTTTCGATATAATCATAGGGATGGACTGGTTAACTCTTAATCGAGCGGAAGTTGTTTGTTTCGAAAAGTTCATTCATATACCTCTCAAAAACGGTCGTGTTCTTAAGGTTTTCGGTGATACTCCAACGTCTAAGATTAACCTCATATCGTGCTTTCAAGCTCAACGTTATTTGCGCAAAAAATGTGTCGCCTTCCTAGCACTCGTGGTAGAGAAAGAGCGGAAAGAGAAGAAGTTATCCGATATCCCGGTCGTTCGCGATTTTCCCGATGATGTCACTTGCCTTCCTCCGGTTAGTCAAGTCAAATTCCGAATTGATCTTATACCTGGAGCTAACCCCGTAGCTAAAGCCCCTTACCGTCTTGCACCCTCCGAGATGCAAGAACTCTCGAGCCAACTCCAAGAAATTTCGGACAAGGGTTTCATTCTCCCGAGTTCTTATCCTTGGGGCGCACCTGTGCTTTTTGTCAAGAAGAAAGATGGTTCTTTCCGCATGTGCATTGACTATCGTGAACTTAACAAACTTACCGTTAAGAATCGTTATCTGCTCCCTCGAATCAACGATCTTTTCGATCAACTTCAAGGAGCCGCATGCTTCTCAAAGATCGATCTCCGTTCGGGTTATCATCAACTCCAAGTTGGTGATGATGACATTCCCAAGACCGCCTTTCGAACTCGTTACGGTCATTACGAGTTCTTTGTTATGCCATTTGGGTTGACAAACGCACCCGCGGTTTTTATGGACCTCATGAACCGTGTTTGTAAACCTTATTTGGACAAGTTCGTTATTGTTTTCATCGATGACATTTTGATCTATTCGAAATCCGAAAGCGACCACAAGAAACATCTCCATGCCATTCTTGATCTGCTTCGAAAGGAGCAATTGTATGCCAAGTTTTCTAAGTGCGAGTTTTGGTTGGAAGAAGTTCAGTTTTTGGGCCACATTGTTAACGAAAAGGGTATTCATGTTGATCCTGCAAAGATCGAAGTTGTTAAGAACTGGAAGCCGCCTACGACTCCCACCGAAGTTCATTCTTTTCTCGGTTGGGCGGGTTATTACCGTCGTTTCATTCATAACTTTTCTAAGATCGCATTGCCCCTCACTACTTTAACACACAAAGGTAAAACCTTTGTGTTAGGGTCAAAGCAAGAAGAAGCCTTTGAAACTCTTAAGGACATGCTTTGCAATGCTCCTATCCTTGCTCTTCCGGAAGGAAATGAATATTTTATCGTTTTCTGTGACGCTTCTAACCAAGGTCTTGGTTGCGTTCTCATGCAACGAGGCAAGGTTATCGCTTACGCTTCGAGAAAACTCAAGGTTCATGAGAAAAATTATACGACGCATGATCTCGAACTTGGTGCTGTCATATTTGCCTTGAAGATTTGGAGACATTACCTCTATGGTACGAAGTGTGTGGTGTTTACCGATCACAAGAGTCTTCAACACATTTTTGACCAAAAAGAACTCAATATGAGACAACGTCGATGGGTCGAGTTGCTTAGCGACTATGAATGCGAAATTCGCTATCATCCTGGAAAGGTGAATGTCGTGGCCGGCGCTCTCAGTCGTAAGAAGCCTTTCAAATCGATGCTTCTTACTTGTGTTCTTATTCAAAATGATCTCGAAAAGCGTGTTCTCGATGCTCAACACGAATCCGTCCCCGAAGGAAATATGTATGACGAGATGTCGTGTGGTGCCGAAACCCAACTTGAAACTAAACCCAATGGTCTGCTTTACTTTCTGAACCGCTTATGGATCCCCAATCGTGATGATCTTCGCACATTTATTATGGACGAAGCTCACAAGTCACGATATTCCGTACATCCCGGTGCGGATAAGATGTACGTCGACCTTCGTTATGTCTATTGGTGGCCTGGTATGAAGAAAGATATCGCTTTGTATGTTTCTAAATGCCTCATTTGTTCGAAAGTGAAAGCCGAGCATCATCGACCTTTTGGTTTGCTCGAGCAACCTCCCGTCCCCGAGTGGAAATGGGAAGGTATTGCTTTGGATTTTATCACTAAGCTTCCTTCTACCCGCAAGCAACATGATAGTATTTGGGTAATTTTTGATCGTCTGACCAAGTCTGCTCATTTCATTCCCATCAAAGATACTTATACTGTCGAGCAATTAGCGCGCATTTACGTTGAGAAAATTGTTTGTCATCATGGAACTCCGTTATCCATTATATCTGATCGTGATGGTCGTTTTACTTCTCGATTTTGTAAGTCGCTTCAATCCGCTTTGGGTACTCGATTGGATCTTAGTACTGCTTATCACCCGCAATCTGACGGTCAATCCGAGCGAACAATTCAAACCTTAGAGGATATGCTCCCTTCTTGTGTCCTCGATTTTGGAGGAAATTGGGATATTCATCTGCCGCTTATCGAGTTCTCTTATAATAATAGTTTTCACTCTAGTATTGGTATGGCACCTTTTGAAGCGCTCTATGGTCGTAAATGTCGATCACCGATCTGTTGGAACGAAGTTGGCGAATCTCAAATCACTGGTCCTGAACTAGTCCAAGAAACGACTGATCGTATTACTCAAATCCGTCAAAATCTCCTTGCTTCTCGTAGTCGTCAGAAGAGTTATGCTGATAAGAGACGTAAACCCCTTGAGTTCAGTGTTGGTGATTTTGTTTTACTCAAAGCTTCCCCTTGGAAGGGAGTTGTTCGTTTTGGAAAGAAGGGAAAACTAGCTCCTCGTTTCGTTGGTCCTTTTGAGATTATTGATAGAGTTGGTCATGTTGCGTATCGACTCAAACTTCCTGTTGAACTCTCTAATATTCACCCGGTATTTCATGTTTCTAACCTCAAGAAGTGTCTTGCCGAGGGTAATCTCCACATCCCTCTCGATGAAGTTAGTATCGATGAGACTATGCATTTCGTTGAGCAACCTATTGAGATTATGGATCATATGGAAAAAGTTACTAAGCGAAGCCGCATTCCTTTGGTTAAAGTTCGTTGGAATTATAAGCAAGGCGCCGAGTTTATATGGGAGCGTGAGGACCAGATGAAACTTAAGTATCCTCATCTTTTCATTGCTGATTCTCTAATTTCGGGACGAAATTCCCAAAAGTAGGGGATACTGTAACATTTCGGGTTTTTTTCCACTTTCTCATTTGTAACCGTTACCCGACCCACTTTCGGGTCCGGGCTTTATCATTAATAATATCTGCATTTATCGAGTTATAAGTTATTATAATATCTATATTTAAACTATTTAGCTTTGACACTTTTAACCCAATATATAAAGTTTGAACCATTCTATATCCACCTCCAAACTTGAAGGGCCTGTTTGTAAATTCTGTTATAATCCATATAAAGAAATGGATATCCACCACCAAACTAAACCCATAATCAACTTTCTTGTAACCGAAGCCAATAAATCAACTGATTAGCTGTCCAAATCGGTTGTAATCGATCTTTGAAATAGGAAATCGTTTATATTTGTTAGGCGCGGCCTCACCGACAGATTTATTATGTTAATTTCACCAATTGACTCGTTATTTCCTTTTTTATTCTAACAGTAAACCCTAAATCACGGATGAACACGATAACAATGATATTATTTCAATTAAATGCTTGAGATCATTCCTTGATTACTCGCCATCAATAACCCTAAAAATAATTGAATTCATTGACTTGTAAACTCGTTCATCGCGTCTTCTTTAGGCCGACTCTACTCACCCTCGTTCTCCCTCTTTCTGATTTAGATATAAGGTAATTAAACACTGGGTTTAGATCGCGTTTTCATAAGGATCATTAACCCTAAACCTGTCTTGATCGATTGTTAACGTTTTGGGGTTAATCGATTTTCTAGGGTTCTTGGCAAATGGGGGAAACCAGAACCAGATCATGTTCTTATTGTTTTGAAAACGAGATATGATGCATATGGCTGGGTAGCCTAGCTGGTCAACACTTGAACATAAGGGGTGGGAGGTCGCGGGTTCGACCCTCCCACGGCCCGATTTTTTTTTTTGGAAAATAATTGTTTTATGCTTTTAGTTTAATAATCCATTTTAATAATAATAATGATTAAACAAAGTTGTTTAACTAAAAACCGACCTTTTAATATTCGTTTTCGTTCACATATATTTTCTAAGACTCGTTTTCATGCATATATATATATATATATATATATATATATATATATATATATATATATATATATATATATATATATATATATATATATATTCATATATATATATATATATGTATAGATATAAATAAAGATACGTTTTTCATATATAAAGATACATAAATATATAAAGAAGATTTTTACTTAAAAACTAACGTTTTACTAAATACATAAATCAAGTAATTAAGTTATAAAAACTAAAAATAGTATTTTATATTTTCTTAAATCAAAGTAATAGTTTAAATATTAAATCCCTAAATAAATATAATATCGGTTATCGTTTAACTAGCATCGTAATTAAGACCCTTATTTTTAATCACATAATTTACTCTCTTAGGAGTTAACGTTCGCGCGTGATCTTCATATTTCATTCTCGCTACTTTAACCATCCTCGTTCATCTTTGAGGTGAGTACCACATTCCCCCTTTTTACTCGTTTTCATACTGTTTTGGGGACATATGCGTATTATTATATTTTCACACCTTATCTATACACAAAACTGCAACTTTTGTCTTATGTGTTAACTAATCTCATGCCTTGCTATATGTTTATGTGCTCAATGTGAACCGCATTCGGAGAAGTCCAGCATAATCTCAGAAAATAGTATGATCATACGCTAGTCGATTTAGCTTTGTGCTTTTCGACATCTCATTTTATTTGCTCATTGGTTGATTTGTTAATCTCGTTTGACACGTTGCAGCTATGTATTTTAATATATATGGAAACTGAACTGGTGTGTTGCTCACTCAACCTCGTGTTGAGAAACTATATTATTTTCACGATATGCAGGTTACCGTTTGATGTGAAGTGTGAACTTAGAAGATTTGTTTAAGGACTTATGCTAGAAGAGTTTATTTTGAGTCTTTAAATGTTCATTTGAATTATTTGATGTTTTGTTTACTTGGATTTCTTTTTGTAACGAATAATGGTGTTATTTGAATTGAATAAATAGATATTTGAATTTTAAGTATTTGCATGATAGTAACCTTACGAGCTGTGGCAATGGCCATGTTTTGAGAAGACATGGTCATGCTTTTCTTCAGAACCTTCTATTTTGTCTTCTCTTATTGCCTTTTATAACGTGGGGTGTGTCTTGGTTAACATGGTCATGTCTTGATTTCCTGATTTTTGTCATTACTTCGTATGCTCTAGGCATGGACATTTCTCGATTCACCATGGGGTGTGTCTTGTTAGTTTTTACTATTTATTTCTGTTTTTCTTCGTATTTCAGCTTGTTTTATTCCTTACGGCTATATTTAACTATAGATAGAAGTTATATACATTAGTGGTTATTTATTATAATATAGTTTCTGAAATTACGCTTATTTGGAGATATTTTAGTACTGAAAAGATGTATATTTTCTTATACATCAAATCTCCCCACACTTGGACGTTGCCTGTCCTCAAGCAAGCTTTGAACAAACTCTCCGTACTAGCAAGTCAATCGAAGCTGAACATCCTGAGAAATTTTATAAAGTCCTGGTAATCCATAAGAACAAAATGTGTCAGTATATGATTTGTAAAACTATGGTTTGCTTTTATAAGCTTCATATTATGTAAAATGTCACGTGCTCGCAATGTTCACACACACTCGGCTTAATGTCTGGATATACATGTAATGTTGTATGTCTAAACACTCTTAGCCAAGATATGACTTACAGAAAATATGCTTGTTGTGAGGTTAATTCTCCACCCACCTTGTGAAGCACTGCATGCGTCAAAAGACATTATATTTCCAAAGGTTTTAGTATGTGGGTGATAGGTTTTGTCGGGTATTTTGGTAAGGGTATTTGATAGGGTACGACTTCTTCTTCTTTCTGTCTTTGCTCCATTCTCCGTCCCAAAGTGTGGACTGGTGAATCAACAGAATATATATATATATATATATATATATATATATATATTACAATCCTAATGAATATTTTAAGGTCAAATCGTCAAGACCGGTTTTACCCAAGATATGGATCAGCTCCTCCTCAATCCTGTGTTGAACATAACTCCCAACTCTAATGCATCGTTCGGCTTTAAGCCTAATAGCCCTCACCATCATTAGTTCGGTATATTCGTATTGAGATTGGGTTTGACTTACTCTACATCTTCCTTCGTGGGACCAATATTTGCAGCTTAAACACTTTCATATCTTTTTTCTCGTCTTTTCATTGCGCTTTTGGAAATCACACAAGATGGTGGCCTTTGTTCATCTTGGCATCACTTTTTCCTCACCTCATTTCTAAAGAGAAAAATTTTCTTCCTAAGTTTTGGAGGCAACCTAGGTTTTGAGAATTGTAGGAAGCAAAGTAAATTGAAATCGAAAGAATGCATTCCAGTTCTTAGATTCTGCCGGTAAAAGACCAATGTTAGATTCTACCGGTGAAAGTGTGGTTTGGTAGGATAGGTTTTTGGGTATATTTGGTGATAGGTGTAGGGTTTATGTGGTGGTTTTTGTGATTTTTGGAAATTGATTACCTTTCTTGTTATGCAACATTTCGTCTGATCTCGAATAAAATTCTCAAGACAAGTTCTATTCCGCAAAAAATACCCGACTCACTCAAAATCAACCAATATATGAGTGTTTTTCTGAATATTTACGTAAAGGCTTAATTCTCACAAACAGGAGGACTGGGTGA
Source organism: Bidens hawaiensis (assembly GCF_021521415.1). Lineage (NCBI taxonomy): Eukaryota > Viridiplantae > Streptophyta > Magnoliopsida > Asterales > Asteraceae > Bidens > Bidens hawaiensis. Next base: position 87,556 of record NW_027491493.1, read on the forward strand.
AAATGCCATATTTTGCATAAAGTTATTCTCAATATTACAAACCATATTTTTTTTTATTTTATCATATTTTATAGTATAGGTAATTTTTGCTCAGATGTTTCTCGTTGTTTCTTAGTTTCTGGTTTGTCAATAATGTTTTAAAATGCATAAGGTTTTTTTTGCTGCAAAATCATAAGTTTGAATAATTTGTTCAAAAATTTTGCTTTTTAGACTTGGTTTGACTAAGGTGTTGTTTGTTTTTAAAGACAAAAACTGTCTGCAATCTGATTTCATCTGATTTTATGTCTGCAACTAAAGATGTGGTCTGAAGGTATGTAATCTGAAAATATAATATTGTTTGTTTTATAAACTGGATATCGTCTACATAAGCTGAAAATTAGTTACTTAACATATATATCATAATATATAGAAGTCATTTAACGTTTGTAGACTTCTAAAATAATTGTTGGTGGTATACGGACTATGGAAGTGGGTGGTGGTGTACGAACAGTGGAAGTGGGTGGTGGTTGACGATTGGTGGTTGACGATTATGGTAGGCGGTGAAAGGTGGTGATGGACGGTGGTAGTGGATGGTGATGATGGCCGATGGTGCGTAGTGGTGGTGATGGACGGTGGTGGAGGTGGGTGGTGGTGGACGGTGGTTGTGGTCGAGGACGGGTGGTGGTGGTGATGACCGATGGTGGTGGGTGGTGGACGGTGGGTGGTGGTGGTGGATGGTGTAGACAGTGAGTGGTGGTACTGGGTTGTGGTCGACGGTGTGTGGTGATGGTGGGTGGTTAATGGTGGTGGTGGTGGTTGCAGACAGTGGGTGGTGGTAGTGGGTTGTGGTGGTTGGTGGTTGACGGTGGTGGTGGTGGTGGTGGTGGAAGGTGGGTGGTGGTGGTGGTGGTAGGTGGTTGACGCACGGTGGGTGGTGGTGGTGGTGGACATCGGAGGTTGGTAGGATCATAAGAAGTGTGAAGACGTATGAAGATGATGAATATTAGCTTATTATTTAAGACCATATAAGCAGTTTTCAGATCTTTTTCTTTTTTTTAAACAAACTGTCTTCAAGAGCTTATGTCTGCGCGCCCGTAAACATAACCCTCCTGCAGACCTTTTAAGCAAAAACAAACACAACCTAAGTGTAAATCTCATCATCACACTTAAATCTCACATTGTTCTCAATGTGAACACATTTAAAATAAATGGAATCTAGGAGAAAAATGATTGTAACTTCCCTACAAGCCGAGACGAAATTTTTGTCATCTATTATCTTCTTGTCGGCTGCTTGAAAATTCTGGTACTAAACAAATCCTACATGCATAAAATCTACAACTACAACCCCAACACAAACATATTATACAAAATATATAAAGACCCAAAATAAGTATGGTGTATTGTTATCCATACCGCCCTACAACCAGACATCCTTCATAATAATAAAAATATTTCTTACATACAAAATAGATTGAAAGAAGCCTTCGGGTGTAACCTAACTGATAAAATACTCTCCTAAAAAGATATTTTTTCGATCCATATACAGAAAGGGAGTGTCAAAGTGTTAAATTTTGTGATTGGTTTGTCACCAATATCTAGAGGAAGAGGTTGTATTTATCATTTTTAACTTAATATATTTTGTGACAAAAATACTTGCAAAAGTTTTATGAAGTACGGTGTTGTGAAATTTGCTAAAACTATACACGCACTCGCAAGTGACGGTCTTAGTACGTGTTTTGGTGTGAGATGTTATGAAGTGACAAGGTGTCGTGAATTTAAATTATTTAACTCTTCCGCCGTGTTATGCGTAAACCCAAGTCATTGATTCGGATTTTAAGTTGTGACATCTGTTTTGACTGGTTTCATGGCCAACCCAACCTGTCTGTTTTGGAAAGCTTACGGGCTCTTTCTTTACTTATTAATTTAGAAGTATTTTATTTAATCCTATATACTTACATCATAATGTATATCATGTTAGCTTTCTTAAGGCATTGGATACACATAAATGTTAATGCAAGATAATGAAAAAGATTATTGATATGATCTTGCAAAATTATATCGCCCTAAACGTATGAAACATTTTAATCTTCAAAATTATAACCCATTCTCTTTTTCTTCTTTTTTTTCTTGGGGGTATTTTACTCTTTGCATCACTCTACTACTACATTACGACGCTGCACGATGATAGGATACCGCTTTTGTGTCCTTGTCGTCGGGAAAAATACCAACTTATCTTCTTCTGCTGGTATCCAACTGAAAAGAAAATTCAATTTTAAGCATTTAAACTTTAGTTCAAAAATGGAACACATTTAAGTACTAGAAAATAGATGGACATTTAATATATAAACAAATAAAATAATGGAAATATATAATCAATTTATGTAGAAAATTACGTGAAGCGCGTAAACATGTGTACATGTTTAATTATGATAACTGCTATACATATTACATAGTCAAGACTATGTAGCAATAATTATGTGGTTTTTGTAATTTTCTACCTAGAAATAATTATTTTTTAAACATGCTCCCTGCTTTTTATGTATATAAGTTACCTGAAACGGGTGATGAGATGATGAAGAAAAACAGATAGTGCGACCCTTGCTAGCTCGTAACCTGGGCATCGCCTTGGTCCGCCACCAAAAGGCATAAAGTTTGTCAAGTCTGAAGTTTTCTGTTTACATAATTATATAAAACCAAAGATTAATTTACAATAAGATAACATGATACATCTGTTGTTTTCAAATAAACAGAGATAAATTAAAACCTGCCATCTCCAAGGGTTGAAAACACGAGCATCCTCGAAATTGTCTTGACCAAGATGAACGGCTCGAAGAGAGGCAAACACTTTTGATCCTTTTGAAATTGTGTAATCTATTTAAAATAAAAACAAAAATCAGTAATTGAATTTCATGTAACTATACACTTAATGCATACATAAAAGCCAGTCATACCTTTAATCTTGACGTCGGACATTGCTCTCCTAAAGACACCACTAATTATGTTGGAGAGCCTCAAAGTCTCGTTAACAACCTGGAAGAACAGCAAAACATAAAGATCTTGTATTCTTGTTTTAATTATATCAGTTTCATTTATTTTTTATTGTATGATTAATTCATTCTAACAAACTTGTATTAAATTATATAAATAAAACCCATAACATTTTAAAGACTATAAAAAAATGTAAATTCATGTATATTTAAAAATGAATTATCATTGTCTGGTTAAAATGAATAATTTACAAACACTATAGATTTAGGGAACTTACGCATTGTGTGAAAGGCATAGACTTGTAATCATCCCATTCAAGAGCCAACGATGCACCTTTTTTCATTCTAATTTCTTCATGTTCTTCCTACAAGTATAAGATTTGGAAACAAGTTATTAATAAAAGAAAGTGTATGATGTCGATTGAACATAAATGAAACGTGTTGCGTGTTTGTTGTAGAAAATAACTCTTGTACGATTTATCTACGGATGACTAACCAAACAAAATCATGAATGAACTTTGTGTATGTTTAATCACATACTTAATTATAAATTTAGAACTTAAGGCCAATGTTCAAATGTCTTGGGTTAGTATCACTTTCGCAATTCACATCAAATTATTTGATGAAGATGGGATATTGTGAATGTGGAGGCATTTGAGTCAAGGCCCACATACATTTGACCTATTGGGCTTGATCCTCTGTATACCTATAATTTTCTTTAACCAGTGGCTTCTTCTCTCTTAATTCTAATTTTGTCCTTAACTTATGACTTTTCTAACACATTGTGGCTGTTTGGGATTCCTTATTTTCGCTCCTTATAGCTTATAACTTATGCCTAATAAGTTATAAGATGTTTGGGAAAGTTGGGTTTTGTGAGTGTATAAGGCATAAGTTACAACATTGTAACTTATACTTAAATAAGGTATAAGGAGGTAAAATAAGGAATCCCAAACACCCCCATTGTTTACTTTACAACCTTTTCTCCAATTTGATATTTTGTCCATAGACTTTTCGAATAAACTTTGTACTTTTCTTATGATGTAGTAACCTATTTTAATACTTTCCAAAATAAAAAAATTCACAATATACTCAGTTTAATCATGTATGTCACAAATATATGATATAAAACAAACCTTAAGCTGAGCAAGAGCCGAAGGTGTGTCCGTGAGGAACTTACCCGCAAGAGTCATGGTGGTCGATGTGGTGTCATAACCCGCAACCAATAGAGACACCAAGAAGTCCACAATCTCCTCATCAGAGAAGGTGATATCATCACAATCACTATCAAACAATGCCGCCAACATATCATTCTTCTTCACTCCTTTTTCCCTTTCTACCCTCCGCTCTCTCACCACCAAATGTAATGCCTCCGTGACACTCTTTCTTGACTTCAAAAACATAATGTCATAACACATTAGTTCCAACATATATTTTTTCTTAATTTAATAAAAAAGATTGAAATAATGAGTACCTGAATAGCACGACGATAAGTGAGGGAAAGGAAGGGAATAGGAATGGAAAAGAAGCCTTCGATTACAAGCATGTACTCTTTCCTTAAATTCTCCGTCCACTCACACGGGTCAATGCTCAATAGTTGTTTCAGTGTCAACTCAAATGTTATCTACACAAAAGGAAAAAAAGAGCATGTTGATTCATAATTGATGATTTACAACATAATTGCATGTTTTTTTTTATGATTTCCACTTTGTCCCCCTTTTTAGATTTACACATGGAATGGAATAAACACAATGATTCGGCCTTCCATTACTTTACATCAAGTAGTTGGAAACTAGATTGGGATTGGGCACATGACCAAACACAACACTTCATCTTATGTTACTATAATAATACTTATGTACAAAGCATTATATCTTCTAAAAAAATATTAAAAAAGAATTTATTAAAACCCTTATCTTCATTTTTGGAATATATATATTATTTATTTATTTATACAAAATAATATCTTGGACCAAAGAGCCCACATGAAATTTAGCTCTGTCAATCTGTCACAATCGATTGCACCTTGCTCCTAACTTGGACTACTTGTCAAACTTGCCACTTTCAAACCGGGTTAACTCAGATTCGCACCATTCTAACCGGAAAACTACTGTGTGGACTGTGGATGAAACCAGAAAAACCTTATACGAAACCCAAAAAAAATATCCGAAACAAAAACTGACGGGTGGTTTTTCTGTGTTTGTAAAACCGAAATTCAGTTCAATTTTGGTTTTGCATGTATTAGAAATAAAAAAAAAACCAAACCAAACCAAATCGAATTTAAAAATTTCCACTTTTTTTTCTGTTTTAAGCAATTTATAAAAATTTAATAACCACCTAACTCGTATTGTTTAGCACAAACATATAACAATCAATAATTTATTAATTAACAAAATAATTTAGGCCCAGTTTCACTTTCTTAGACCAAAATTTTGGAAAACATAAACATAACCTGAACCGAAAAACCCAAAACCGAATTTTTTCAAAAATTGATTTTGTTCATTTTAACCCAAAACCAATCCAAACCGAAATATTACCTTTTTGGCTTCTTCCATGAGAAATATCCGTCCGGTCCAATTATCCAGATTCAGGCGAACCAACCGATCAATATCCACCAGCAAATGATCCTTAATAATAGTCGAATTAGCGAAACTCATCGTCAACGAATGCATTCTCCGGTGCAAACTCCCTCTCATGAGCAACAACGAGTGTTTCCCAACCAAATTCGCAATCGCCCGGATAACTCGACTCGAAAAACCTTCCTTCATTCTGCAAGATAAACCGGTTCGACTCGGCGTCCGCGGAAAACACGGTCCGCTCACCGAACACACGCGTAGTAAACACGGAGCCGTATTTCGACACTCGGGTGTCGATAAACGGCTCCGGGTTCTCCGTCTTGTAGGCGGCGATTAATTGAAGCGTTTCGCCGATAAAAGGCAATCCGATGCTACCCGGCGGAGACCCGGGTGTCCGCCGGGTGGCAAGGAGGAAGGTGATGGTAGAGAGAGTAAGAGTGATGATGAGAGAGAGTAGCATAATAATCATAATGGTAATTGATTACAAGTGAAGTGAAGTGTGTGGTTTTGAAGGTGTTTGTTTGATTCTCTCTCACACAGTGTGGTGTGGTGTGTGTGTTGCAGATGAAGCTGCACACGAATGGATTACACAGAATGTAAAAGGGAGACAATGAAGGGGAGAATGAATGAATGAATGAATGAATGAATGTGATGTCGGTACGATTTTGGAGGTTTTATAAAGTTTTGAATTTTATAGAATCTTTTTATTGTTACTCCATTATCGACAAAAGTTTTAGTCGACTCATTTTAGGTAATAAATTGAAAATCACCAAAATGGTTATTTACTTACTCTTTTATCACTTAAAGTTACATAAAACGTTTATTTGACCAGCTTTTTTAAGGATGTATGTTAGAAATCCTGTTGACTTTTTCATTTTTAATCATTAATCGATGAGAGTTTCAGCAACAAGACAACGTCATTTGTTGATAAGTTAGAAAATCTCATCGACTAGACTAGACGGGATTTTTTAAAAAACATAGTGAAACGATGGGAAATGAGCAAGTGATGAGTTATTGTTGGTTAAAATGACGTGGTTATTGAAAAGGCGGGTTAACCGGATTTTTAATGAATATTGTTGGAAAAGAGGATAAGTGAATATTTAATTGAATTTAATTAGTAAAATGGACACTTTTCGTCATTAATTTGAAAATCTTTCTAATTTAATTAAGTTGTGATTCTCCTTTTAATGCCATGCAATAAGTTTTTTGTTTTGTTTTTGAAGTGCGTGATGCAATAAAGTTACTATTATAGATTATCTATTTTAGTTAAAAAAAGATTTATTTAAAGTTTTAAAAAAAATCCTATTTTTAACATATTTCACCATCATATCAATATAAAGATATTTTAATTTAAGGCGTTATTAACAAAATCAAACCCGTTAAATGTATTACCAAAAAGTTATTATTATGGTACTTTTTTTTGACAATTTATTCAGTTAAAAAGTTGATTTTTTAGACGGTAACAATAAAAATAATTTTAAACTAGTATGAACCGGTCATGTTTACGTCCTAGATTATCTTTTAAAGTTGAAATCTCGACTCATTTTGATTAATTTTATAACCTCTCACCAAAAAATTAAAAAAAATAATTAAAAAATTATAACTCGAAATATAAATCAAAAACTTAAAAAGTAAAAACACTAAAAAGTTTTCTCCGTTTTTCTCGTTTCATTAAAAAAGCCCGAGAAATGTCAACCCGTTTTGACCCGTTTCAATCATTTTCTTTTTAGTTTGACCTATTGTGACCCATCATATAAATTTTATACAACTCATTCAACCCATAGATCACAATTGTCACCCCTAATCAAAAGTTGAAAACCAGAACGAGATGAGACTTACTAAAGCCTCCTTCAACGAGATAATAAAACGTGTGGCCATCACAGTTGTAGGTGAACTTGTTGGAAGCAGGAAGCTTCTGGAGGCACTGAGCAGTGATGGATGGAAGTTGCCGGTGAAATCGGTGTACTCTGAGAGGATTACGGTGCCTCTCGCCCTTGGAGAGGGGGCCCACCTCCACACCCCTTACGGCACCCATCATTGGAACGATCTTAACCTCGGCGCCCCACCACCAAGGGCGCCCTTGGTGGTGGCGTCCCGCCAACCACTAATCCGCACCCCCTTAGCATCAAGCCTGATATACAAATCATTAAAAAATTGTGGAAGTCCCTTACTAGGTGGATGATGCTGAAAGACGGTTAGACCTTATGCTAACCGAAGAGCGCAGAGACCTAGCCGCAGCGCGTGAAGAGAACTACAAGCGACAAATGCAAAAGTACTACAACACGCGGGTGAAACTCTGCAACTTCAATGTCGGAGACCACATACTGCGTAACAACGAGGCTTCGAACCAAGAGCGCCCTGGAAAGCTGGCCCCGGTCTGGGAAGGGCCATACATTATTAAAGAAGTTTTGGGAAAGGGCGCATACCGGTTCGAAAGGCTCGATGGCACCCCCATCCCAAGAACATGGAATGGAGCTCAATTACGCAGATGTTACATGTAGATCAATTCCAAACCTGTAAAGAAAAGGCCTAGAGCCACTTCTAATGGAAATGATTCTCCTTATCACATTGTGTTGATAGCCTTACCTTTATACTTATGAACTGACCACACTGATATGCCGGTATTCACCGCATAAATAAGTGAGGGAGGAAGTAAGTCGTTACGTGTGGAAAGCGGCACAACCCGCATAAACACAAAAACAGTAAATATTTCTAAGGGGAAGATGAGGAAAACCTTCACGCAGGTCAGATATAGATGAAGTTTGGTCATCCTACTAAGTGAAAGTGTCGGTCCTACCCGCACAATCATGATAGAGGAAACAGAACATTAACCTATTATTTGACACGTGCCGAAAGGTTAACTTATTCAAAACACTTAGACAATTGCTAAGTTAAACTAAAATATGCATGAGAAAATCATATGTTTACAAGGCAAGGTGTTAACAAAATATTTTTATTCACAATAAAAGTTGTTCAAACATTAAAAAATGGCTAGGTATCTACCCGCCTACAAAAAATACAAATCTATCCTAACGGTTGGAAGGAATCTCAAGATTCAAGCCTCGGGACCACTTCCTCCAAACACACTTGAACCCGCACCATCAGTCGGCTGCGGCGGTTCGAGGAAAGCTTTGAGAACAGCTAGCCCGTCATCAGCGGCAGCAACTTCATTAATCTTCTCCACAACCGGATGCGAGAAGGCAGCATACTGGTTCACAGCTTGGTCATAGGCAGCTTCAGTGTTAACATCGTGTAAAGGAAATCTGGAAGGCGGGATGCCTTTCTCTGCAAATCCTAGACCAATCAAGAAGCCAGCCTTCTCCCCATCCTCATGAGAAGCGTTGAGGGCTGCGCTCATGGCATCGTCATAAGATGTGTTCGCGAAAATCCGATGCACAACCTACAATAAAAAATATATATAAAAAAAAACTTAGAATAAGTATAAAGAAAAGCGCAAAGCAAAGAAATTATGGAGCTACGCGTACCTGCGGCAACGCTTCTCGTAGAAGCCAATCCTTATTAGATAGAGCTTCTTGAAGGGTAGCTTGAGCTTGATCGCGGGTGCGTTCGGCTTCATTCTTGTTGAGGTTGGCAAGCAACACGTCCTTTGCAGCAGCCTCTTCAACGCCTTTAAGCTTGCGCTCAGTGCGATCAAGCACAGCCCTCTGATCCAAAAGCTCCTGTAGCTTCTTGGCATCTTCTAAATCCAAAGCCTCATGAGCCTGGTGAAGCTTCTCCAGTTTGGCTTTAAGCTCTTCATTCTCAACGCGCAGAGGCTCAGCAACGGCTTCGGCTTTGGTGGCCCTTTCGGTGGCATTACGCGCAGTTTCCTTAGCCAACCTAAGCTGTTCGTTAACAGCTTGGGTAGCCTTGGAACAGGCCTCATGCCTGGCTTGGATCTCGGCCTCAAGGTCCTTGAAGGCCTTCTCTTTCTCCGCAGTGATGGCGGCAAGCCTCTTGTTTTCCTCCCGTAGCGATCGCGCCTGAGCCACCTCCAGGCTACGCGCAGTCTTTAACTTGTCGTTTTCACGACAAAGTAACTCGACACGCGGCTGCATCCGGGCGAGAATGATTCGAAGCTCATTGGACAACCTACCCTCCTGGTAGCTAGCCATTGCCTCCCCCAATGCACCGCTTGGAGCGGCATGGCGCGCCTAGTCGACGCAGTCCGCAGCCTTCCTTAGAGTTATTCCCCGGCGGATATTCCACCTTAGAGCATACACCCCATTGGAATCCTAAACTGCAAAAACAAAAAACAGTTAGGAAAAAATGATAAGAATGGATAATAGGCCAAAATAACCCCACGCACCTGTAGGGTCGATAACAGGCCGATAGCCGCTAAACCCATCACCTGAACCTAAAGGATATTCATCCAAGAGGTCAAGGAGATGGGAAAGAGGCAAAGGGTGGACTCCCTCATCAACAGAGGTAAGTCTAGAGGTTCCAAACATACCTGGAGAACTGGCCCCAACAGAGGTAGTCGCTGACGCCGAATGCGACAATGCAGAAGCTATTGAGGTAGACACCATCGGAGATGAACTCATTTGAGATGAACTCATAACCGTGGTAGCAGCCGCAGATGAACTCGCGGAAAATGTCACCGCCGGTCCGGTGAAGGATGTAGTAAAGATGGCACTGACGGCCGGCGGAGATGACGTCATAACTGGAACAGTTGCTTCAACAGCATGAGCAACTGAACCAGCACCAGAAACAGGCGCAGCCGCCTGGGTCATCGCCTCAGATAGGTTGACCAAACCTATCATCGTGGGTCCTGAACTGCTTCCTCCCGCACCGCTCTCGAAAGCGGATAAGTCCACTCCTGCATGAAGAAAAACAAAAGGTATTAAAAACAAAGGCGGAAGGAAATGCGGAAAAGGTGAACAAAAAATATACTTACTGGCTTTCTTGATCCTGAAAGACCTGACAGGCGGAGATAGACCCGATGGGACTGGCCTCTTCATGCCAGTCACCTGCGCAACGCTTGTTGGCTCGGAAGTGACAGTTGTCTCAACCTCTAAAACAATGGTCTCGTTACCACCACCAAGGTTCCCCGCCGCCTCCTCACTTTCAGTCTCGGAATCAGAGTGATTCCCCAGGTCGACGACGGAAGCAACCTTCGCCTTGCCCTTCACGCCAGCAGCCTTCTTCTTCCTCCCATCTGCGGATCCCTCATCAGAAGATGACAAAATCAGAGGAATTCCAGCAGAAGTTTGAGCATAAAGAGGACGAGGATTAAAAAACTCCTTACCTGGCCGGTTGGCGCTCAAAATCTCGTGGCCTGGCGGATAGACCTCTACAAATTTATCCGCCGTTTGCTCCAAAATGGTTCTCATCGAGATCACGAGTACCCAACCATGCGGGACCACCAGTCTCCCGCAGATGCAAGAGCGACTGTAAGTCGTTCCCCTCTGAAATAAAAAAGATAACAATGTTAGAAGAAAAACCCTAAACCAACACAAAAGACGGAGCATACCGTAAGGAATAGAACTCAAACCGTATTCAAGGACGATGGGTATTTGCGGCGTCCCAGACCCGGCATCCTTCCACACGCGGCTCATCCCAAGCATCACCATCCCAGACTCCGCGAAGTGATAAACCGGAGTCTGGATCTGGGAAATCTTGGCAAACCATTCCGTCTCCTGGTAATTGGAGGCGTGAAGGTTAGGGAGTGCCCTCCCATTCTTGAACGTCATCGCGATGGGGACGACGCGAGCGGAGATGTAGAAAAACTCCCGCTTCCAAGAACGAAGACTACGCTCGGTAGCGCAGATCTTCAACCCCTTGATCCGAGTAACAAGGGTATACCAACCCTGGATGCACCTCCAGGTGTAGAAGGTCATCAGACGGTCGACGCGGGGCTCGATGTCCAAAATACGGCACACCCATTCGAAATGGCGAACTTTGGCAATTGCCATTAGGTGCACCTCCGTCAAGTGAACACCGTGTTTCTCCAGAACACGGTACACGAACTTCGTTAATGGGAATCTTAGATTCCCATATAGGAAGAACGAAGCGTAGACCCCTATCTTGCCCTTAGGGGCGTAGTATACGGTCTGGTTGGCCTCCGGGAACTCTGGCTCATACGGCTCCAGCATGAACTTCTTGACGATGTAATGGTATACATCGACAGAAAGAGTACACTGGCACTCGCCAGCAGTACTCTTATCGTCCTTATCGGACGTGGACGTCGGGTTCTCGAGGTAAACGTCAGACTCCTCGACGTTAACCTCTGGGTCATGAGTAGAAGAAGACATTTTTTAAATGTTAATGAAAGAAAGCGGTTTCAGGAGAATGCTCGCCGGAAAAGATGAGTATTCGCCGGAAATCGCTTAAAAGGAAAAGGAAATGTGAAGTGAAGGTATGGGACGAGATACACCCTCCCCCCTTATATACTCATCGAAATGAATGCGATGAATTTAATGCGGATGAGAGAGAAAGCGCAGGCGCAATGACACGACAACACGTGTGGATACAGCAAGCTGGTAATAGGTGTCGGAATGGCGCGTGTCATGAAACTCGCGCCCACGCGCCTGAAAAAGCGTCCTGATTGACCACATGCTGTCACGTCGTCATAACTTCCTGCACGTCCTGAAACCGTCAGAAGACGCCAACGTCCCTTCAACCATTTGGACTGTCCTTATCCTTTCACCAACTCTCCGAATTCCAAAAAGATTCAAAAAGATTCAAAAATAAGAGGGGATATACCCCCTTACCTTGGAAAATAAGAAACCATAAGACAAGTGCGGGTACAGTGTCAAGGCGAAACCCTTCACATACTTAGCACCTGCAGGGAATTGAAACCAAGAAGGATCTTATGGGCCATGCTTGCGGAAAGAGAAATAGCACCCCCGCATGGCGGGAACGTTGAGAACTAGATTGTTTGAAGCTTCAGGGTGGAATTGGTTGTTTAACATAACTGATCACTATGTCAAACTACCAAAACCTCGTGGAGAATCTACACAAGTGAAACTCAACGCTCCCGACTTGCAAGGAGGTTACACACCTACCCGCATCATACCCAAAGATCAGGCAGAAAAGTCGGGAATTTCTGCAAGTGACATTAGGAAAACTGCGGGAAGAATCCCCACGGAAAACCTTAAAAAAACGAAAAACCTTTTTCAAAACCCCTTGCTTAAAGTCCAAAAGTTCCTCTCACTTATTAACAATTCGTGAGAAGAACAATGGACTGGGGGGACTTGAAGAGGTAGGTCCCCCCCGCAAAGACCAGTTGGACCCGCAAGACACACCTTGAAGAGGTACGTCTGCGCAAAGACCAACTTGATCCGCAGGACCCACCATGCTCAGAGATGAAGACCTTACACGCAGTAAGCCAGCTGTTCCCGCAGGAAAGCTTCCCTTGGTACAGTACCCTGCCTGTTCCCGCAGCTGTGGGTACAAGCCAAGAAGGAAGGCTACCCGCACTAACAGTAAGGCTACACGCATAAGGCACTAACTCTTATACTTCAGCAATGTCACCCGAAGGAATGAGCAGGGCGGGAATATTTCCGCCCAAAAGAGCCAGTCCGTACGCTTCTAGAAGATCTTTTGTACTATACCTACCAAGGTATGGACAAATAGACAAGATCTGACAAAAGCAGCCCATGAACCAATCACAGGGTGACAGCTTACCGACAATAGTACGAGGAGGAGCACGCTCCAGTACAAAATGTCACTATCAGCCGCTGCCTACCCACCAACTCCCATCGTGGCACGAACGTAGCCCGTGGTTGGTGGAAAAGGAATATTATATACAGCTGGCCGTACCTGCTTGGAAACCTACCTTCGGCTATAAATACTCCAACACCTTGGAACGGTATCATTATCTTATTTTCTCTAGCTATTTCTCTCTATATACACTTATATTCAGAGCAATCTAGTCTGATTCTCACGCCGGAGGGTGGTCACAAGGAGGAACCCCCCTCCCTTCTCAGTGACGAGCTCACGGTGTCTGTTTTGCAGGTCGAGAAGAATAACCATCTTTGCTGGACCTAACCCTCGTGGGAAACATTTACTTAACCCCCAGATTATCCTTAATCTGCCGGAGTCGTTTAGTGTTTCTTCACATGATAATCTGGTTTGGGTGAGAGTTAGGCAAATATTCAAGATATAACTAAGTTGCTCAAGATTTTTAAAAGGCAAGTAAAAATTGTTGGGGTTTATAGTCACACGAGTTCTTTACTAATCGTGTTTAATAAATTAAAGAAGTATGAATTTAAAACGATTGTTTAACTAAATGATAGGAACGATGAAAGCAAAATTTCAAAAATGTTTTAGTGAGCCACCTCAAGTTTTTTGTTGGGCCAATTAAACCGTGCCTAATTGTTCCTTATGTTGAATTATTAATTGAAAATATAACATGTTATCTGAGTTTGTATGAGAATGAGATTAATGACAGGCAATTGCAACAAAAACATAACACCAATTTAACAAATTTTCTCAAAATATATTTGATGTTTATATATCGAGTATGGTTCCACAACCACCATAAACGTATCAGTGGCATCAGGATTTAGTAGTAGCTTAAGTAAGAGCTCATCGCTTAATTTATATAATTATGACAGAATTACACATTTTGTTCTTTAAAAAAAGCCAAATTACGGTTTGTGTTCTTTTTTTAATTTCCTTGCAGGCGGTGTACTTTAAACTTTTTTTTTCTACACGTTATGTCCTTTACGCTAACTGGGTTAGAAAAACTCAGTTAAATACCCTCACGTGAGGCGCATGTGAGGGCATTTTTATCTTTTCGTTTGTACCTGCAACTTCATCTCCTTCTTCTTCATTTTGCATATCTCAATCACACACTTCGATAATATACACCATTGCACACTATTATAACATGTCACTCATTTCAAAAATCATAAATTAAAACCCTAAAAAAGAGGTATTTTGTAATCTACACAAGAACCCTAATTCCAATTCTCCATTCTTCAATTCAATTCACTGATTCATGAAAGGAACCAAGCGGCTTGGCGTATCGGAACCCACTGCAGACACCAATTCGTTTGTATGAATCCTAATTCATCATACTTCATATTCTTCAGACCGACGGCGCCAGATCTAATTGAAGACAACAACAGCCCGGCTGCCATTACCATCCACCGGAATACCGCTACTCCTCCACCACCGTCCAACCTCCACCACCGTCCTCACCATCGACGTCACAATCGATTTTCCTCAAAACGACCGCATGTGTTCTGTGATCAATCTAGGGTTTCACAGATTCAAGTTCAAGGTATGAATTTGGGTGGGTTAGGTGAATTGGGTTTTCGGATACGGGTTTTGGAAGAGGATGGGTCGGGTTCGGGAGATGGGGATCATTTGTGTTTGTGAACGGAAAGTGTGGCGCTGGTTTGTGAGATGGAGAGGAGGTGATGGAGGAGGGTGGTGGTGGTGGTGGTTGGAGATGGGTGGTTCACGGCGGCTATGGGGAGTGGGAGGTTGGATATTAAGATGAGAACAGTGATATGGGTTTGCTTGTTTATGCTACTAAGTGGTGTTATTACTTCACAAAAGCAGATCTTCAAGACCCAGATGGTAAATTAACCTCATGGAATGAAGATGATGACAGAGGATTTGGGTGTTATAAATTTGCAGGTACAGACGAAAAGACAAAAATGCCCTCACATGCGCCTCACGTGAGGGTATTTAACTGAGTTTTTCTAACCCAGTTAGCGTAAAGGACATAACGTGTAGAAAAAAAAATTTAAGTACACCGTTTGCAAGGAAACTAAAAAAATGACACGAACTATAATTTGACTTTTTTTAAATGACAAAATTTGTAATTTTGTCTATAATTATTAGAGAAATAACAAAGTAAACAAGCGTGGGAGGTGTGGTGGAACATATTTTCTTGTCACTATGGATTCTGATGAGTTTACCAACTTGAATATTTTGGCTAGGTGAAAACGAATCCCAATTTCCAATCCCAGCTGCAATCGTCCAAGATTTACTAACTGTCAAAGCCACTACAATAGCTTTGGAATCCGTTTTTTCTACGAATTGTTGATATGCCTTGGCAATGCCGAAGAATCAACACTATAGAAGACAACTACATCGAAGACCAAGAATAAATATAAAAAATGTATTTTGTATCATAATTTTTAGTTATATATATTTTATGATCTTTTGTTTTTAGAACTTATAAATTTACAAATCTAAATAAAAATATGAATTTTATGTTGTTTATACTATTTAAAATATTTTAAGTCAAAGAAAGGTTCTAGAGGTTAGGAAGTACTTTCGGTTGGAAATGGTGCTAGAAAGAAGGCTAAATAGTGTTTTGGAACTAGAAGAGTGGGAGAAATGAATACAACTTATGAACGCGGCTGGTTGGGTTAACGTGCCGGACCGGTGGGAATGGTTAGGTGAAAAGGATGGCGCTTTCTCCGTTAGCTCGGTTAAACGGCTAATCGTAAAACATAAAAACGTCGGAAATAATTGCATTATGAAGTGGTGCAAATGGGCTCCGAAACATCCATGTGTGGAGGGCAAAATTGGATAAACTCCCAACTCGTAGCGCCCTGGTTCGAAGGAATATTCGGGTTATAGAAAGTGTGTGTCCATTATGTGATACGGGGGTGGAGACGGTGGATCATATCATGACATAGGGCGGTGTCTCGGCGGTGGTTTGGGAGCACATAAGTCGTTGGTGTAAGGTTCCCCTTATATTTCTCTCCTCGATTAGAGATCGTTTAGAGTTTCATAAGAATGTCAATCTTGGAGCTAATAAAAATGAGGTGTTTCATGGGAAAATCATAAATCACTTGTTGGAGTCTTTGAAAGGCGAGAAACGAAAGAGTGTTTGAAGGAAAGGAGGTTATCTTGAAAGACATTATAAGATATATAAAAGCTAGTGGTTTTCTTTGTTACAAATATAGGTCCAAGCATAGAATTTTAGCTTGGTTGGATTGGTGTAATTTTGACTTCATGTAGTTTCGTTGCTTTTGCGGCTGCCCTCCCGCTTGTGGAGGTGGCACGGGCGTGTTGTGTTGGTGTTTGGTGGTTGTGTTTATAAAAGTTTTCTTTTCGAAAAAAAAAAATCTTTTTTCTATTAAAAAACTGGTTCACAAACCGGTTTGTATACAAGCCGGTCCAGACCCGACCCAAACTCGTACCATTGGTTTGGGGTTCACATATCTTGAAACATGGTTCCCACCCGAACTACTCCTATATGACCCAATTTTGACTGTGCTGACCACAATCCAAGTAATGCTATGTTTATCAAAGAAAATAGTTGAATTGTTGTTTAAAACCGATAGTGATGTGTTAAACTAACTCATAAATTTCTCTTTTTCTAACATACATAACCTGGAGATAGATATTTTTTAGATCGGCTAGTCATACACCCGTTACTCATACTTGTAAATCTATACATTTTACCTTAACAAGATTTGAACCCAAATCATTTAGAATTGAACGTCGTTTCCACTTTAATACGCTGGCCAAGGGTCCTTTGATACCTAGAGTCTAGAGACGGGTTTCGAAATTCCAATATTATATGAAATATCACGGGTTTAGACAATTAGTGATTCTTGGATTTTGGATTAAGTCGAATTCAAACTGTCCACTAATAAAACAACAAAATATTAGTAACTAGTTTGAGGCCCGTGTATTACACGGGTAATTGTTGAAAATTTTAAACTTTGATCATTAAGTGAAATACATTCAAGAAATTGATTATATATTGTTAATACAATTACAATTAAATTAAAATTACATAAATTACATAACTAAGATTACACAAATATGTTACAAATAGGTAAAAACTTCCTTTTACACTACATTTGTGATTGTATTAGCAGATATACATTGTTTATCAAAAATCAAAATCTTTAGTCCATGTCTGCTTGTAACTAAATAAAGTAACATATAGGCTTGCTTATAACTCTTGATATAGCCATATATAATTGTTCGTGTGACAAAAAAGATTCTCCAAGTACATATCAACTCTAGATAAATGATAATATATATCTGTGATACGAATAAAAAAAAATATTCATACACATAAAATATCATGTCATTTGATAATATATGCTCATGTTTATAAAAAAAACATGATTATCTCAAAAACCATATACCCGAACTTTGATGATATAATCATCCTTAGAATCTTTACGATTTGAAATTGATTGATCATGATAAATTTGTTGCTATCAATATTCTGTGTATGACAAATGTTTTAATTAACTTTATATTTTACAATTAAAAATTGTATAATCAAGTAAAATAAAAACCGAAAATTTAAATATAACAAAATGATTTGTTTGTTTCATATGAATGTAATTGTCAGGAAAATGAAAAATACATACTAACATTAAAACCATATTCAAATAATAGTGATTATTCTGAGTTAGAAGAATATTATAAGATTTAAAGTTGCATAAAGTGAATGTAGTGATTCTTATATATAATCGTTGAAAGTAGGGCTGTCACTTTTACCCGTAACATGAAACCCAACCCAAGAAACTCGTACCTGAACCCAAACTAACCCGACCCGAGAAACTCGAACCCAAGAAAATACTAACCAGAACCTGAACCGAAGTAATTCGGGTTGGTTCTTGGGTCCGAATTCTAGGTTTCGGGTCAGCCTGAGAACTTTTAGTTTTAAAATCATATGTATTTTTAGGTATTAAAGGCTAAGCCTTAGCCGCTGACGTTATCAGGATTTAGTCCAAGTTGATTGTTCTCATTCCACATATTATGAATCGAATGTTTATTGTTTATTATTTTTAATATAAACCATAATAAACACTAATGACTAATTGTCTATTGTCAGTCCATATGGAGAATACTTATTATATGTAGTAACGATTTAGTTGGAATAAACCTATAATTTTAATGTCATATATTGAAATGATTTAAAAGATAAGGATCATATATGAAAATTGGTTGAAAAAATGTGGGGAGGGCTATGGTGTTGACAAGTGGCAAAAGTGATAGGCTTTTATTACAAGAGATAGATTATATAGATGGTCAACATTATTAAGACCTTAGTTGTTACTTCCAAGACAGATTATACAAACAAAACCTATATATAAACCAAAGACGCTCTAAGTCACCTTTGACACCAACACTTATATATTCATATTAAAACATTTAAGTATGAGGTTAACAATAACCAACGTTTTATACACCAAACATGATTTTAATTGAAAAAAATCAAGTACATTGAACATAAATATCAAAGGACGAAAATAAATGTTATTATTTTCGTTTTGGGTATAAAGTTGCTAGTGTTTTGGTGTGGTAGCATGTTCTTTCACATGGCCGCATGAGGTACGCATTAATATGCATACCCACTGGATCAAACGTTCATGGTGTCAAAGCAAAGTTGTGCCCACAAGTCACAAAGGGCAATTGCCTTCTAGCCAAAATGAATTTACAAAAGTGCCCATTGCCCATTATCCACCACATTATTATATTTGTATGAATTCTCTTTTATTTGAAAGTCCATTTGTGTTTATTCTTTTATTCTCAAAGAAAATGACCGAAGAATTGGTTAATGCACATGTGAAACATATCAATCAGATTGGTTCGGAATACCTGAGGGATTTACTTAAGTGTTTATGAAGGTATTCGTATTTTTGAAAGTCTCATCATGTGTATTCTAACTTTATCATGTTTAAAGAAAAGATGTATGAATATAAATTTATGTCGATGTGTAAAGAAATTGTTGATAATGCTAAGACCACCTGTTGTGAACTAGCGCCACGTGTCACATGGGCTTGTTAGCCCCCCTTAACACCACGCCGTGCAAAGCAATCGGGGCGTCAAAGGGCACGACACCATCTCCTTAATGCTAATTGAGTTTAGTTTAAAATAGGCTCATTACCTACTAATTAATTGTAGCTTTGCAAGGACGGGTTGGTCGGTAATATTTATGTGGGTTAATTGCCTTTCGACGAAACTCTGGATTTGGTTCAAAAGTTATTGGAGTTCCATACAAAGCAGTCGTTATCAAAGGAGAAGAAAGAAGTGGTTCAAGCAATTTTCAAACATTAAAATTCGGGTCCTTCAAGGTATTTGGCGCTCAACACTAGTACTTTTAATCCTCCGGGTCGTTTGCACATTCCCTACATTCGAGTTTTATTTATGTTCTCGTATGTGGTGCTAAAACTATACAACTTTGCCAACACTTTATCCAATTTATCTTCTTGTGACGAAGGTTCTTTACTTCGTTTTCCTTTTCCTTATCCTCTCGTTGGACGTTGAGATTCATTTGGTGCCTCATCGGTATCCTCAGAGATCCACTCTACATAGAGGTGAGCAATAACCGAATCGTTAACCGAAAACCGACGAAACCGAACCGATATAACCGAATTAACCGAACCGAACCGAACTCTTCATTTTTTTAATATTTTCAAGCTTTTTTCCCTCTATTTCATGTATTATATGTATTAATAGTTTAATACTTTCATTTTTATGTATTTATATCTCCATTTCATGTGCAAATATCTCAATTTCATATATTTATATTTTCACTTCATGTATTTTTAAGCAAAGTTTTAGCCCAAGTTTGATACTGGTTATTAACCAAAATTAACCGAACCAGACCGATAACCGATCAGTTAGGTTGGGTTAATGCTAATAACCGAACCAAACCAAACCAAACCGTACGCACCCCTAACTCTAGACCCTCAATATGGTTGAGCCAACCATGAAAGATATCAAACTTTGTTCATGACATGGAAAGTAACAAATAGATATGAAAGTAAAACCGAACACTTTTATTTAAGTTTGATACACAAATAATACACACATCTTCTTTAGTTCATTTCTAACATGCCTTTTTCTTGTTAACGTTTCATTAAAAATCTTTTTATTTTTGAACTACCAACAAATAAAACTTGGTTATTCGGAGTAACCAATGGTAAAAGACGACTCATACGTCGGTGATCACAGACAACGTTAAGTAACCCAAGCCTACCACCTTCTTTTCTGAAAAAGAAGAAGAATCGCCCGAAAGTCCACTTAAGTAAAACATGGTTAGAATCGAATTCAACATTAAAACCTTACGATCCCGGTTCAAATGCCTATTAATAATGGGAAAATGCCCAAAATAGGCTATGACCACACAAATTTCTTGACTCGCCCCCAAACTAAATAATACCCAAAGTGGCCATTTTCTAAACGGAAGGATCCACCATAATAGAAATGATATCCGACAGATATATCTGACACCCTTCTGTTTTTGAACCAACCACATTTTGACATGTATACACTTAAATGGTCGGGGCCGACCGTTTTTTTTAAAAACAGACCGTTTAGTTTTGGCGTCGACTATTTATTAAACAGTTGGTCTAACGTTTTAATAAATGATCGGTCAATGGATCTATTCCGTCGGGCCTTCATATCTACTCCATCGACCAACAGATCTATTCTGACGACCTTCATATCTACTCCGTCGGGGCCAAAACTAAACGATTGCTTTTTTAAACGGGCGGCGCCAAAACTAAATAGTCGGTTTTAGAAAAAAATGGCCAGACCCGACCATTTAAGTGTATACGTGTTAAGATATGGTTGATAAAAAACGAAAGAATGTAAGTTCTATTATATTGGATCCTTCTATTTAGAAAATGACCACTTTACATATTATTTAATTTGAGTGGTCAGTAAAGAATTTCTTTTCCCATTAATAATCTGGTGTAACTTGTTACAACAAAACCATGCAATGACTGACGACATGGGTCAACTTTGACCGATGCACCCAAGTAACAATTTTGACAAGAAGACTGCTGCATTTTGACAACAAGCCAAAAGACTTTGCCTAATAAAGCACTTTCTTTTTCCTTTTTCTATTTAAGGATTTGAAATTTGTTTAGTTTCAGAAAAAGGAATTAAAAAAATAGTATTTTAATACGGGTATTTATATTCGTAGTTTTTCTTAAACACGTTTTAGGGAAAATGTTTAAAATCATGTCCGGATCGACTAAGACCTTAAATGAGCCGAGTTTTTCTGAGCTCCCACCGAGCCCAAGTCTCAACAAAGCTTGAGTTATTGAACCTGAGCTTTGTATGAGAAGCTTGTGAAGGCCTGTCGAACTTTGTGTGTATTTAAGTTTTACCTCTTTCAGACTTTTTTTAGTTTTACATTACACATCCAAGCTCGAGCCGAGCTTTGGCTCGTTTAAAGTACTACACGAGCTCAAGCCGAGCTTAGACTTGTTTAAACATTTTCTCAAAAAATATAATAATAATAATTAAAAACACATATAAATTAATTAATAAATAACAAACGATTAAAACCCGAGCTTGAGAAAATAACACACGAGCCAAGCTCGAGCTTCAGTAAAATAGCTCGAAACGATCCGAGCTTTAAACGAGCCCTCATAAGTCAAAACGAGTTGAGCCCGGGCTTAACTAGGCTTGTTTACACCCATAGCTCCAAGTCTCCAAGTCCTTAAATCAAAACTTCATATCTAGACGGACTCCACAAACTTATTCCATGATGGTACTTATCCGTCACGTCACGTTGGAGTTTTTAAATCTGAACCTTAGACAATTTAGCTTGTTGTAGAAGCTATTAGTTTTTTTTTCTTTTTATTTTTGCACGGCCAACGAATACTCCAAATAAGCTACTAGCTAAATTCATTACATTGGAATACCCTCGCCTTTTGATCCGAGAAAAACCCTCACCTAAGGCCAATGCTCGTGAGCACTCTCCCGAATGCACGACAGTGCAGTGAGATAAAACTCGTTCAATTCGAGAATTAACTTACTGATGCTACCTACTTGCCTAGTCTTTTATCATTACCCTGATGTCACTCCGTCACCATTGACGGAGAAGTTATTAGCTAAGAGCATTCTCATCCCATTTCCTATTACTATCTCTATAATTGCACTAAAAAACACTATATTTCTCTCTCCTGTTCAATTAAATAATATTTTTCATATCTTTATCATTACAGTTTTGTCTCTCCCCTACTCACAACCAATCCAACAAATATTAAAAAATAAATATGGGCAAACAATGTTCCCTAAATGTTTCCTCAAATTTAAAAAAATCACTACATTTCTCTCTTCACCCTATAATTTACATTTACAATCACTCACAACATCACCCTATAATTTGCAAACTCCCCTCACATAGTTATAGAGAATGAGATAAGAATGCTCTAAGAGGTGTATACGGATAGTACTAGACGAGTGTAGTAGTTGTATTTATAATAGGGTTAAAATACAAGTTAAATGTATATATTTAAATAAACTTAAATGGTCTCGAGACATGAGTGGTTGAAAGTTAATTGGTTTTGTTGGTTAGCAGCACGTGCGGTGGGTCTGACGTTATGAATAGGGTCAGCAATTTCTATATAGATTTAGACCGGGACATAGGAGATATGGGAACCCCAACTTCACGTGCATCTATCGTGTTGCTGCTCTACCTCTATCCTCTGGAGCATATAGATGAGGATAGCATCTTTACGTTATGGGTCCACCAACCGGTTATTAGACCATGTATAGTAAAGGGACTAAAAGATACAACGACTTGTAATATGTGATGCCTAATTAGTGAAGAGTGAGTTTTTGTTTTAAGGATGTAATGGTGTTGCAACCTTTTATATATACAAGTTCAAGTTATTCTACAAAGGGGAACAAAAATAAGAAGGATGAAACGGATTTGTAGCCACACAAAAAAACCCCTCAAAAGAATTAAAAATAAATAAATAAAATCATAACTCAAAATTTAATAAAAAAAAAAAAGTAAAAACACAAAAATGTTTTCACCATCTTAGTCGTTCTCATAAAAAAACACAATGTTAAGTGAATAAAATCATCGTGTCTTTTTGTTTATCATTATGTTTTATGTGTATTTTCGTCATTGATTGTGTCTTTTTCCTTAACATTATGTTTTTTTTTTCTTTATATTATGTTATATTACTATACATTGTGCCGTATATTGTTCGACATTATGTTATATTTTGCGATC
The DNA here is from genome assembly GCF_021521415.1 of Bidens hawaiensis. Lineage (NCBI taxonomy): Eukaryota > Viridiplantae > Streptophyta > Magnoliopsida > Asterales > Asteraceae > Bidens > Bidens hawaiensis. The sequence goes on from NW_027491493.1 coordinate 111,021, forward strand.
TATTGTGTCATTTTTAGTTATATATATATCACACACAAACTTATAATAATAATAAAACAACAGGCGACAACTACACCACCCCCCCAACACACACACACACATTTCACCTATTTGTAACTCAGGGGAGCGGTGTTCCCCTCCATTTGTCGCCCAAAATACCATTTATCGCCCCTTTTGTAGCCCATTACGCACAACCTTATGGAGAGGGCTTTAAAGGCCCTCCATAGTGGCACATAATCACCACGTAGGCACCAGGGCTTTAAAGTTAAAGTCCGTCCCTCCACTATGTTACCCCGTTATTGTTCGAACCTCCTTTACCGCCCCATTATATATATACATATTAGCGGTGTTCTTCGGGTTAGTTTTCGGGTTTCGGGTTTTTCAGGTTGGGTTCTGCGGGTTTCAAAGTTTTAAATTCAATCCCGAAACCCAACCCAAATCTCTCACGGTTTCTTCGGGTTTGGGAAATTCGGGTTAGGGTTTTTCGGGTTAAGTTAACCAGGTTCGAGTATCATGGAAATAAACTATATTGCTAAATTTAAATGTAACATACTCTTTTTTACTAGTAATGTAAATAAATCAATAACAAAATAAAAATAAACGATAAAATTTCCTATAAAAAATAAAATTTAACAAAGTTCAACTATAAAAGAAACCGAAGTAATGGTCTTCGGTATGGCGTGATTAAGGTATTGGATTATAGATGTTTTTAGTCATAAATTGAAACATTAACAACCAATAAACACTCAATTCATAATAGGTGGAATGAGATAGGGATGAGATCGGTACTGTACCAATATCGAAAATACCGATACTGTGTTTGAAGAAAAATAGGAATCGAATATCGTACCGCATACATCGATTTGGTACCGGTACACTATCGATATTGGTATCGGTATTTTCGGTAATTTACTGCTTAGATACCACTTTAGCATTTTTGAACTTGTTTTTAGCATTTAACTAGTCCAATGTAGTTTTTTATATTTTTTATACCTGCAAAAAAAAAAAAAGAGTTTTTAGTTGATTCTGTGTCGGAAATAACTTCAAATTATTATGTATCATTGATTATCATTAATACACTTAACGTTTAACACTTGTTGTCATAAAATGAAATTCACCAAATGACAAGGTTATTTTTATAAAATACTTACAAAACCATGACCTTGTTTCTTGGTCTGCACGAAAGAAATATTTCGTATCAATGATTATGAAGACGTAATATTCTATTTGAATGACACATTAAAAAATTACGGCTCGTGAGTAAATAAAGGTGTTAAGTAATTCATAGTTTCATACCACTAACTTCATATTATTCTTTGGTGGATGAAATATAGATTGCTTAAAATTCACATAAATTATGTAAGCAGAATCAGTTATATTTGCAAAAGTTGAAAAAGGATCCCCTAAAAAATATCTAGATTTATCTTATATAAATTCGGTACCAATACCGATTTTAACCTTAAAATACCGGTACTGATACCGTTTTTTTACCGATATCGAATTTAAGAAAAAGGAATGCCGATATCGGTACCGCTTACGATCGATCGGTACGGTATTGATATTGGTACGGTACAATACGGTTTTGGTATTTTGGAAAAAAAAAGCTCATGAGAATAGTAGATTTAGACTAAATTCTGATAACATCAGTGGCTAAGACTTAGTCTACAATACCTAAAAATATATATGATTTTAAAAGTAAAAGTTTATTCGGGTTTTTTGGGCTGACCAAAAACCTAGAATTCAGACCCAAGAAACAACCCAAATTACTTCGATTCGGGTTCAGGTTAGGCTTTTCTAGGGTTTTGGTTTATCGGGACGGGTTGGTTCGGGTACTGGTTTTCTCAGGATGGGCTTCAGGTTTCGGATAAAAATTACAAGCCCTAATACACACACACACATACACATACATATATATATATGTGTGTGTGTGTGTGTGTGTTTGTATATGAGAGAAGGAGAGAGAGGAAAACACATAGCTCCACCATTTTTCCCTTTACCGTTGGTCTTCAGTCTTCACCACACCGGACCACCCTTACCGCCCCTTTGCGATGTTCCCAACCCCCCCCCCCCCCCCCACAGCCCCCCATATCGCCCATAGTGAACAACCAAGTAACGGGGATGCAAGAATGTCTTTTTTGAACTAAAAACGCTCTCACACGGCACACCGCTATGACAAAGGCTTTGCGTGCTTTTCGGATTGCACGTCTCCAACAATTGGCATCGTGAGTTTTTTTTCTTAAATGACAATTGGGGATGGGGACGATTGTGTTTAAAAACATTTTGTTCGCTCTAGAATTATACAAATATATTAAGCACGGGCAAATGAAAACATACTTTTTTCTTTTCTAAAAAACTTCTAACCAGGAATCCAAACAACCTGGCAAATGAAAACGACAACGTGAACCGAGTGAGCATAAGCAACGGGAGCCACAAACCGTGGATGAGCAAGGAAGAAGTGTTAGTGATTTTAGTGTAACTGGGGATTAACTTGTTGATCAAGTTAATTGTAATATGAATCTAAATAAGTCGGGTGCGGAGTGCACACTTATTTGATCTTATTATAATTGGAATTTAGGAGCGAAGCCCCTAAGTCATGGGGGTTCCAAGGGGGGAAACTGTCACAACCAGACCAAAGGCGACAGAACATGCCGGGTTGCAATGAATTGCTTAAGAACACAAGACACTATTAGAGTGACAATATTTAAACAACTAATTCGTTTCATTTAATCATCAAAAGAAACACAACTCGTTCATACATAATAACACCAATTACAATAATTTAATTGTTCATTATTCTAATAGCCTAAACGGTCTCAAAATAAGATAGCGTCTTCAAACTCCAATAAACCAATAATCAAACCTGTAACAATGCATAAAATAAAATTTGTCAACACGTATGTTGGTGAGCAATTTCATAGTTTTGAGAATATAATATGAGACAATATCCACAACTCGTATATGAAACTATAAATAAAGCAACAATTGCGGTATATAAATCATAAATAAATGAGGATCCTTTCTAATCGGTAACAACCAACATACTCGGATAATGAGGCCGTATTCTACTAGCACAAGGCTAAAGTAGTTAGAGGTGCGTATGATCATACTTATTGAGGCTCAACAAAAACATCAAAATAAACACTCGTGCACGTAAAGCATATGAAACACATAACACACAATAGGGCAAATGTTCAAAGTATCATACACCCTAGAGTTTATGGTTTGAGGATCTAGTATCTTAAATCATTCTTGTTTTGAATAGGTATTTATTTTATCCCCAAATTATAAAAGTGAAAACAGGGGATGAAATGTACTCACGTGAAATAAGTAACTTGAAGGATTAGTTTGCGGTAAAACCTTAAGGTACGTTCAACGAGAAAGACCTAGATTAAAAGGGTCTTGAGTTAGTAGATGGTCTTAAAAGCTTTAAAATAAAATAACAAGACAAGTAAGATAAATAATTAAAGTTTGAGGGTAAGTGTAAATACATAAGAGTTAAAGAAATGGTTTTAGAAAATTAAATTTACTCGAAACCGGGTCTCGGTATTCTATTCATTAGTTTTACTTAACCTTTGTTAAGTAAATATCTGGGTATAATTGTGATACTGCAAGACCCTTGTTAAAATAGATACTAAGACTAAATTATACGAGTGTTCGGATTTTTCGGTTCGAGTATTGATAATTGACCAAACCCAAAGCCGAGATTCCAAGGTGATAAATGTTATGAGATAACTCAATGAAATCAAAAGAAACTTAACCAAGTGTGTAGTTCTATTAAGAAGAACCTCAATGTCCGTTAAGCGAGTGTTTGGCCTTGTCAGTCCAAACTTGTTATAAGATCAAGTTGGATTCGATATACCAAGTATTTTGAGAAAACTATTAAAATTAGTTTATAATATAGTTTTAAAGAAAAAATACAAGATTCAGTGGCCCAAAACACAACTAGTGTGTCTTAAGCGAGTGAACTCGGTTTAGTGCGGTCTTGGTTCGGTCCTTGACTCGGAATAAGACCGAAGATGATTACTGACGGGTGCATCGGAGTATGACCCGTGAGTGAGCTTAAACGATATAAAATTTGTGCAATAAGTGTTAATTTCATGGAACTAGATGACTACTGTTGTGTGGTTATTTGCAGGTTAAAAGAAGGTTACGGAGCCATTATGATGAATAACGAGGCAACCGAAGGAACCGGAGACTCGAGAGAGGTCAGAAGAGACAAAAAAATGAAGTTTGTGGCTGAACACCACCGTGGCCTATGGTCCAGACCGTGGGCCACGGTCCAACTGATCAAGGCAGACCAGAACCCACCGTACCGTGGGGTTCTGGTCCACCATGGGCCACGCTCCGGAGAATGTAACTGCCGAACTTGTGTTTTTTATGCCGTTTTTCCAAGGCTTTTCAGCTATCTATCATTCAAGAACACCCTAGGGATGATTTTTGGAGATTTTTGTGAGTGTGGTAATCATTAGAGACTTGATTTTTATGCATTTTCATACTTTGATTGAAGGAATGATGAACCAAATCATGTGTGGCTAAATTCCTTTGTGTTCTCTCCTGAATCGTAAGGTTTTCAACTGAATGTTTGTTAATTGTTTATGTTATTTGTGGGATAGTAATTTGATCTTATGATTATTTTGCTATGGTGATTATGAGTTTGATTGGTAATTGTTAGTATAGTGTAATTCGTGTTCTTGACTATCAGTTCTTGGTGCTATAGACAATCAGGATTTATTGGAAGGGAATTAGTGTTGGCTATATAAAACTGATTATCGAGTGAAAACCTTGCATTTTTACAATCCAAGTACTTAGTCCTCTTTTATCACAATCAAACATATACACACGAACTATGTCTATGTAATTCATCCCAAAAGTAAAAGTTAACATTATCAATCTTTGAAACCTGAAATCGGGAGAGAACATTCTTTTTATTGATTCAGTTAAACTCGTTAAATTGTTTTCAGTTCTTTTTTTAATCAAATCAACCAACCAAATCTTTGAATTTACTTTTTTGCAATTTATTTTAATTTATAAAGTTAGATTACAAATCTACTTAGTAACACATTTTCCACAAACTCTTTGTGCTCGACACCCACTTACTGCTATCTAATTAGTTGTATTTGGTTTATTTTTAAGTAATTATTCGACCTCACGTCAGTTACCACAAACCCAATACCATTGAACTTATTAGAATAAACTTAGAAATGATAATACTCAAGTCTTACATACAACATGTTAATAATAAAGCATTAAAACAAGAGTTCGGTTTTGGTTCGGTCCTTGACTTGGAATGAAACCGAGGATATGGTTGCCACATACCCAATACCATAGAACTCATTAAAATGATTTGGAACTAAAATAATGAGAACCTAAACAACATTAATAAGCTTACATAATTTAAAGTGTTTAACAAGGACTATAATAGTCCTTCATGTAGCATTGCCTAGCAATACACTTAAACCGACCATGGCCAGAGAAGGGAAAGCCAAGGAAACAAGGGAAGTATGTTTTAACCAAGCTTTAATTAACAAAAATTAGTTAAAACAAAGATTTACATTAGTTTGACCTTGAGAAGTCAAACTATCAAGAGTTTGAAAGATGAATACTTAGATCTTATATTGGGGGAGTTTTGAGAAGAAAGAGCAAACCAAAATAGGTGCATTGGGCTTGTTTCTATAGTGGAAAAAACAAAGGTTACCCATAAGAGTTATGCATGCATTTTGATTGGTTAAAATGGTCAAACAAGGTGCAAAACAAACAAAAACGTGCTGATGCAATCTGCAAGGGGATAGAGATGCTGCGCGACCACCACAGCCCTTGTGGTGGCGCGGCGCCCTATGGGGGGGGTTGGTCTTCAGCTTTTTTTATTTGGCGAGATAAGTCCCTGAAGTTCGTTTTAAATCGTTTTTAGCCATAAAAGGGTGTTTTAAGGTCCCGAAAAGGATGTTTTTTTGATCCGACATTTGTGTAACATAAATGAACATAATACCCAACATTTTATTAATAACAAAGGATCCGAAAAACCAAAACGGGTCGAGTTATCCATACAAATACAAATACGATTAAACGAAAGTGATGAATGTAACAGCAACACCCCCTTGGCGGGGGTCCGAGGGCAGCGCCCCTAGCTGGGGTCGAGCTGAAAGTGACAAGTATATCTTGTCAAGATATGGTACTTTTGTTGGTTTCGGTTATCTATGTAATGGCATGTTTAAGCTAAATGTTGATGTTTCGTTTGTTAATCTATCTGTTTGCATGGCTTCCACTAGTTCTAATATTGGTTTAAATGAATCTGAAATATGGCATGCTAGATTAGGACATGTTCATTATAAAAGATTAAAATATATGTCTAAAATGAGCTTGATTCCGGCTTTTGATTTAAGTAGTGAAAAATGTAATACTTGCAAGTTAACTATGATAACTAGAAACTGTTTAAAGTTGATGTTAAAAGAGAAACAACGGTGCTTGAATTAATACATAGTGACTTATGTAATTATCATAACTTTAGAAAATAAAAAATATATTGTTACCTTTATAGATGATGCTTCTAGGTTTTGTTACGTGTATCTTTTACATTCTAAATATGAGTCTTTAGATAAGTTTAAAATATACAAAACTGAGGTAGAGTTACAAAGAAATGCTTTTATCTAGACATTACACACCTATAGGGGAGGTGAGTATTTTGATCCTTCAAACAATGGGAATTATACATCAAACCACGGCTCCTTATACACCATAACAAAATGGTGTAACCGAGAGAAAGAATAGAACATTAAAAGAAATGATTAATTATATGTTATCCTGCTTGGGACTAAGTGATGGGTTTTGGGGGGAAGCTATGTTGATAACTTGTTATTTGTTAAATAGGATTCCTAATAAAAGGAATAAGATTACCCCTTTTGAACTTTGGCATATTGAACCTCCAAATTTCATTACTTGAAATTATGGGGCTGTAGAGCTGTAGTAAGGCTTACTGAACCCAATAGAAAAAAAATGAGTGAAAGAGGTATTAATTGCATTTTTATTGGATATGCTGAGCATTCCAATGCATATAGGTTCTATGTTATAGAGCCTAATGACTACGTATCAGTAAGCACTGTTATTGAGTCAAGGGATGCAATTTGGGATGAAAACAAGTTTTCATCTTTACCTAGACCAAAGAACATGATTGCGAGTTCAAGTAATTCTTAATTAATTAATCATGAAAATGATCTTCCATCAACTTCAACTGAGCCAAAAAAAAATAATAGAGTTAGAAAGCCTAAGAACTATGGTTATGATTTTCAACTATATTTGGTTGAAGGATCTAGAAATGAGATTCAAAAGAAATATGAATATTGTTTTAATATTGAGGAAGATCCTAAAACCTATAGTGAGGCTATGGCATCTCAGGATGTTGCTTTCTGGAAAGAAGCAATTAATGATGAGATGGATTCTATTATGCAAAATAACACTTGGAAATTATCTGACTTACCCCTTGGTTCTAAACCTCTTGGTTGTAAATGGATCTTCAAGAATAAGATGATAGTAGATGGTTCTATTGATAAATTTAGAGCCACATTGGTTATCCAAGGCTTTAGAAAAAAGGAAGGAATAGACTACTTTGATACATATGCTCATGTAGCAAGAATATCTACAATAAGATTGTCGATTGCTTTAGCAGCAATACATAATCTTGTGATTTATCAAATGGATGTGAAAACTGCATTCTTGAATGGTGAATTGGATGAGGAGATATATATGAAACAACCGGAGGGTTTTGTTATGCCCGGTAATGAGCATAAGGTGTGTAAGCTTGTTAAATCACTTTATGGTTTAAAGCAAGCACCAAAACAGTGGCATCGAATATTTGATGATATGTTGTTGTCTAATGGTTTTCGATTAAACCAATCAGACAAGTGCGTATACAACAAATTTGATGCTTCTTGTAAAGGAGTCATAATTTGTTTATACGTAGATGACATGTTGATCTTTGTTACAAATCAAAATCGGGTTGATAAAACAATTTTTTTTTGTCATCTTGTTTTGATATGAAAGATATGGGGGAGGCTGAAGTGATCGTTGGTATAAGGATCAAGCATGAGAACAATGGTATTTCGATATCTCAATCTCACTATATTGAGAAGATTTTAAAGAAATTTAATTTTCTTAATTTTTCTCTTGTCAGTAATCCTATGGATCCTGCTTATAAGCTCTTACCTAATAAAGGAAACACAGTGAATCAACTTGAATATTCAAGAGCTATAGGATCTCTCATGTATGCAATGATAAGTACTCGACCGGACATAGCTTATGCTGTTGGAAAGCTTAGTAGATAAAAAAGCAATCCAAGTTCAAATCATTGGCTAGCATTAAATCGAGTATTTAGGTACTTGAAAGGAACCATAGATTATGGTTTGAATTATAATGGATTTTCTTCGGTTATAGAAGGTTATTCAAATGCAAGTTGGATTAATAATATGGAAGATAATTCTTCAACAAGTGGATGGACTTTTCTACTTTGTAGGAGGTCCTGTATCATGGGCATCTAAGAAATAGACTTGCATCACTAACTCGACTATAGAGTCTGAGTTTGTAGCTTTAGCAACAGCTGGTAAAGAAGCTGAATGGCTAAGACACTTGATATATGAGATTCCATTGTGGCCTAAACCGATATCATCCATATCTATCAGATGTGGTAGTACTGCTACTTTGGCTAAAGCTTATAGTCAAATGGATAATCGAAAGTCTAGAAACTTAGGTGTTAGACACAACATGATTCATATGATTCATGAGCTCATCGTGAATTGTGTGATATCAGTGGAATATGTGAAAACTCAACATAATTTAGCCAAATCATTTAACGAAAGCGTTAAGTAAAGATCTTGTGCACAAGTCGGCTGTAGGGATGGGATTAAACTCAACATGAGATTTCTCATGTTGAGATACCCAATTCCCATCTAATTTGATACTAGGTGCTGAATTCAAGGTGGAAAGCTTAAGATTTAGAAATTGGAACACATCAGTTAAAATATCCCAAGGTATGTGTTTAGACCTGCAAGTTAAGGATGTTGAAGTTAAACTTCTTAATATTTCTTTTGAAAAATTGCATGTGCAGGTGCGAGAGTAAAAGAACTACCTATATGAGCATGAAGTTTAGTCGCTTCAAGAAGCTAGGACTTGGCTTTGATATGTTCATTGAAGGATATGACATAGGCTAGTAAAATTAATCGTAGCGACTCCCCTATATTCGAATATTTGGAATGCGTAATACACCCATGTGTCACACCCCGACTTAGGGCCTAGGCGTGTGACCATAAGTTGGTACCTGTTTTTGTAAATATATCAGAGTTTATGGGTTAATTTTAGCGGAAGACTTGTGGTTAAATATAATATTAATTTACATTGAAAATTTACTTGGGAATTAAATACCCAAGTATCGTTTTACAAAACATATGTTTTATATTAAAAGGATTTTCTATAAAAAATGGAGCCATCTTGTAACGCGCTTCTATCTTCATAAAACTCCAATCCTTGCTATAGATACTAATGCTTAATTACCTGCAATGGGTTGGAAAAATATGTCAGCTATATGCTGGTGAACACGTATGACTCTTTAAAACATTTGAATAATAATTACAATACAATTATAGTTTTCTGTACACTCAGCAGAAGTATTACTACTTCTGGGCTTTGTACCACTACCCTACATACACACAAGAGTTCCCCGAGCCATGTAGCCCCTGCATGGAGAACTTAGTTATGACCGTTAGCCCGCGGCCACGTACCTTTGACTGATTAGGTTGAACAGTTATGTTTGGATCCAGACACATGTGTACTCGGTCTGAGTTGCTTTTTATTTTCTATCATGTATTATAATGTTTTAGAGATCACGTAATCTCATGTAAATGTTGACTGACTCGTTTAAGACAAAGAGTATAAATATATTTTGACTGATTAAAAAGGTTAACGTATTCACCTGTACCGTTGGTGTTGAAAACCTTGACTGATTGATTGAGAATGCTATTTAACCTACACATAAATAGGTTTGTATGAATGTTTTGAATGGTGTTTCTTGATTAAGCTATGATTGCTATGCTTAACCTTGAAATCATTTATCTTTGATTGTGAATGTAAACACTTAGTTTTATGTGACGTTTTATATAGCATGCTTTGACTTAATAGGTTATAACATGTTGGTAAGTTTATCCAGGTAAGTAAACTGGTCCCTCAGTTGATTGGGATTTGTACGAATTACTTTCCTTAGGCAAGAAACTTACTACTAGTGATATCCCACTTACAGTTACTACATGCCCGTCAAAATATATCTTTTGTTGACATTACTTTGCTATGAAGTAACGTTTATGAAAACTTGTTTGTGAATGATTATAAAATACTTCTAAGGTTAAAGTCCATAGCCTCGATTGATTATCTAACTTATAATTTGAATAACTTAAACATAATGCCTACCTTAGTATGGATACTTAGACTGATAATAAGAAAAAGGCAGGATCTTGCTCTACTCGCTTATGTGATTGCATGAACTTCAAGAAAATGACACGTCGGCTTGATACGGCAATAGGGCACGCTTTTCAATGCTAAGTGTGTGAAAATAGAGATGTGATGGGATGAGAAGAGCTCAATACCCGTCACCCCCTTTTATAGGTGAAATCCGCACCCCATCGCGATACGCGGTGGGTTCCTCTCACCCCGTCGCGTATCGCGACGCCGCAATACGTCGCCGCGTTACCAGCTCATCACACGTGGCCTGTCATATCGTGCCACATGTTGACATGTGGTTGTACACGTGTACAGTGACTCATCATGGTCATCGCGATACGTGATGACCGTTTTGGTTGGGTCGTAGCGTATCACTAGGCCGCCCATTTCTGGGTTGTTGTGCAAGTCTGTCGCGCTACGCGATAGGCTTAATACCTATCCCATCGCGTATCGTGATGGATGGATTTTTCAAATTTTACATCATACAGGTGTTCTACACTTACGTCCATACAATGCTTCAAACGGTGCCATTTGGATACTCGTATGATAACTGTTGTTATACGAGAATTCCATTAGAGCAAGATGGGTGTCCCAACTTCCTCCTAGATCGATAACACAAGCACGAAGCATGTCTTCTAAGGTTTGAATCGTACGTTCACTTTGACCATCAGTTTGGGGATGATAATTAGTGCTTAAGTTTAATCGAGTCCCCATGGCTTTTTGAAAGCTTGACAAAAAATTTGAAGTAAAACGCCTATCTCTATCGGATATGATGGATAACGGCACACCATGTAAGGATACTATGTTTTCGACGTACAAATGTGCTAACTTATCCATACTAAACGTTTCTTGAATTGGAATGAAATGTGCAGACTTGGTAAGTCTATCTACAATAACCTAAATCGCGTCATTTTGACGAGTACTTTTAGGTAACTTCATGATGAAATCCATAGTTATCATATCCCATTTCCAAATCGATATTTCCGGTTCTTGTAACAATCCTAATTGCTTTTGGTGTTCGGCTTTTACCTTAGAACAAGTTAAGCATTTAGCTACATATAAGGCAATATCTTTCTTCATACCGATCCACCTGTAATCATTCTTTAGATTGTGATACATCTTGTCACTACCAGGATGCATCATATATTTTGACTGGTGTGCTTCTTCCAAAATTTTTTCTCTCAAATTTCCGACCATCGGTACCCAAATCCTTGTACCGAGTCTAAGTAATTCATCACTTCCTTTGACTAGTTGATCAATGGTGCCGTTCTCCTTCTCAGTTTTAATGTTTCCTTCTTCCAGTGCTAACTTCTGAGCTTCCTTGATCTGACAAGCTAAATCAACTTTAAGTTCCAGTCTAAGAGCTCAGACTCTCTTTGGCTTTTCATGTTCTTTCCTACTTAAGGCGTCTGCCACAACGTTGGCCTTCCCTTCGTGATATATGATCTCACAGTCGTAGTCGTTGAGCGTTTCCATCCAACGCCTTTGTCTCATGTTCAATTATTTTTGATCAAATATATGTTTCAAACTTTTATGATCAGTGTATACAGTGAATTTTACACCAAACAAGTAATGTCGCCATAAATTTAATGCGAAGATTATAGCGCCTAATTCAAGATCGTGCGTGGTATAATTCTTTTCATGAACCTTTAACTGTCTCAAAGCATAGGCAATTACTTTCTTTCCTTGCTTCAAAACACATCCCATTCCCGTATGCGAAGCATCATAGTAAATGGTAAAGTTCTCTAGTCCTTCTGGCAAGGCTAGGATAGGTGCATGGGTTAACTTTTGTTTGAGTGTTTCGAATGCTTCCTCTTGCTTCGGTCCCCATTCAAACTTAATTGACTTTCTTGTGAGTGAAGTTAATGGAACAGCTATTCGGGAAAAGTGTTGAATGAATTTTTGGTAATATCCGGCTAAGCCTAGAAAACTTCGGACTTGAGGCGGCGTTTTAGGTTTCTCCCATTTGGTTATTGCTTCTATTTTTGCTTGGTCTACTTGAATACCTTTTTCATTTATGACATGACCAAGAAATCGAACTTCGGATAACCAGAATTCACATTTAGAAAATTTGGCGTATAATTTCTTGTTCCTTTGGGTTTCAAGTATGATCTTGAGGTGAACTTGATGATCGTCTTTGGATTTTGAGTAAACAAGAATGTCATCAATGAAGACAATAACAAACTTGTCTAAATATGGTTTGCAAATCCGATTCATCATGTCCATGAAAGCTGCCGGAGCATTAGTGAGTCCGAAAGGCATAATGGTGAACTCATAATGTCCGTATCGGGTTCTAAATGCCGTTTTAGGTATATCTTCCTCTTGCACTTTCAATTGATGGTATCCCGATCTAAGATCAATCTTAGAAAAACAACTTGCTCCTTGGAGCTGGTCAAACAAATCGTTGATTCTTAGAAGTGGATACTTGTTCTTAATTGTGACCTATGTAGCTCTCTATAATCTATACACATTCTCATTGATCTGTCCTTCTTCTTTACGAACAAAATTGGAGCTCCCCACAGTGACGAACTCGGTCGTATAATTCCTTTTTCTAATAGCTCATCTAACTGTTTCTTCAATTCTTTCATTTCCGTAGGTGCTAGACGATAAGGAGATTTAGCTATTGGTGAAGTTCCTGGAATGAGATCGATCCTAAACTCCCCTTCTCTATCTGGCGGGGCTCCTGGTAATTCGTCAAGAAATACATCTTAGAATTCAGATACGATCAGCACTTCCTCCATCTTCTTTGGTTTGGGTTCTTTAGTTACATAGGCCATGAGTGCGAGGCATCCTTTACCTAAACAATTACTTGCTTTAGTCTTAGAAATAATTCCTACCTTTCCTGCTTCTTTGTCTACAGTGATTCAGATCGTTTTATTTTTAGACGTTCGGATATCAATGGCTCTATCGTTACATGAGATACGGGCCTGATTAGATGATAACTAGTCCATTCCTATAACTACATAAAACCTGCTAACGTCATTGGTAATAGTCGTATAGGTATGATGTGATTGGCTAACGAAATTGTGGCGTTATTTAGAGCTTCGGTTATTCTACTTACTCTTCCATCAACATTTTCTACTTCATAATGTTTATCTAGCTTAACTAAGGGTTCATTTAATAGACTACATAATTTATAATCTATAAAGCTTTGATTTGCACCCGAGTCAAATAAAACCCTAGCATAAACATTATTTATTGGAAACGTACCGGTGATCACGTCCAGTATATCAGCTGCCTTTTGAGTGTCTAGCATGAAGACACGAGCGTTTCCCTTATTTACCTCGGTCTTTGAACCCCCGCCACTTGCACCAACCGCCACTGTTGTCGGCTTCCTCTTTGGGCATTCCATACTAAAATGCCCCTTTTCACCGCAATCAAAACACACTACTGCCTTCTTCTTGCAATCAACTTCAATATGACCCGGTCTCTTGCAAAAATTTCATATGATGGTATTCAGGGGTCGTTGACATCTTCCAAAATGTCTTCTACCACACGTCTTAAAAACAGGGCGAGTATACATGAACGCCCCTTCTCTCTTCTTCTCAACTTTCCTTCTTTTCCTCCAACTGGCAAAATACCATCACTTCTTTTCTTCTCATCTCGATTCCTAATCATTCCATCCATTAAGTACCCGGCCAATTCCATAGCAGATTCCGTCGAAGACGGCATATGTGAACGAACTAAATCACGGATTTCTATGGGTAACCTGTAGATATAGCGTGTCACTTTGTTGATTTCAGGAGTGACCAGGTGAGGTACAATTCTACAGTACTCAAGAAACTTAGTGTTATACTCCTTGAGGTTCGTTCCAACGACTTTATGATTCCATAATTTAGTCTGAATTTGATCTATTTCATTAATCGGGCAAAACTTCTTTAATATCATAGCTTTAAACGTTGCCCAATCCAAGTTGAATAAATTCTCTCTACCCTTGATTCCGATCAAGGTATTCCACCACTCTAATGCTTCTCCCTTGAACATCTGGGAGGTATATTGAACTTTCTCAATTTCCGTGCACTTGCTTATCAATACGATCGATTCCATTTCCTCCAACCATCGGAGGGTAACTATCGCTCCTTTGTCTCCATGGAACTCTTTGGGATTATAAACTTTTAATACCTTGAAATCACAACCTTCGCGTATTTTAAGTTTCTTTGTTTTATCACGGAGATCATTTTCAGCAGTCGAACTTTCATCACTTGCTTCTTTCTTTCTTTCGGGTTCTTTTTCCTATTTCTTACTTTCTTTCTTTTATGCTTCTTTCTTTAATTCTCTTTTTGAAGTAACATATTCGCTTTTGCTTCGACTTATCCTTTTATTAGAATGTGAGGCGGTACTACTAGGATCGTTTTTCATTAATTCATAAAGTGGTGTTACAGCTTCCTTTATCCGATCACGAATACCGAGTACATAGTCCTTCGGTATTGCTTGAATGTTTTCTGCTACAGTCTTTTCTTTATTGTTAATTATTTGTATGTTTTCTTCCATGTCCTTTTCTTTATTATTTAATTGAACCTCTTGGCTACTGTTGGCTTTAGACATGCTGTTACATGAATAAGACAAGATTCAGAGAAAAGACAAACTTTCTTTATAATACATTATTTATTTTACACAAGAGAACATAACAGTCAACAACTAATACATAACAACGATTCCTAATCCTTAATCCACTTTTTAACAAGATTTTTCATCTTGTCACATTTCTTGACAATCCTTTTCCCAAATATTCTTTTTGTCCACTTTCTCATTCTTAGCTCGTCCATCACTAAATTTGGCGGGTTCGGATATCCCGTTGGTGCGGATGCGGCTGGAAAGAGATAAGCGTTTTCTCGTGGATAGAGATGCGGGTTTGCAACATATGTCTGCATTTATTCATTGGGAATATTGGTAGCATAAAATTCCTCGATAAGATTTGCCTCCTCACGGATCTCTTTAGCTTGTTGGGAGATTGAAGGTCTTGGTCCTAAGTATGGAGGAAAATAAGGATTCTCATTCTCCTCATCTTCTTCCTCGGGATCCTCTTCTTCTTCGGGATCCTCTTCTGATTCTTAAGGATTCTTGATTGGTGATGGATTGAATCTCTTTTATAAGGCACGGTAACCCTCATCTTTGGCTTACGGCTTGGTTCTGCAATGGTCGGTGGGATCTGGTATTGATAGTTCAGTGGTGGTGATACGAATTGCCATCTCCTATGGTCAGAGTTACAATTCATCCAGCTAGATGATTCCGATTCAATCTCCTGTTTGATCTTGCTTTGTGCCTCTTGTTCGTCGGAAGGATGATATGTGGGGATGTCAGATGATTAATACTGAGGAATGTTATCGGCAGTGTTGTCAGAGATTTCTATTGGGCATTGTTGACTTCCTGGGAGTTACACGGGTTGGCTCCCATATGGTAACGTCGAAATGATTGGTTGATTGTGATTGAAAAAGCTAGTATAATAACTATTGCTACTCTCCATATCGGATAGTTCGTGAATGCTTGTCAGTTTTGATCAGATAGCTACTCGGTGTCT
The DNA here is from genome assembly GCF_021521415.1 of Bidens hawaiensis. Classification (NCBI taxonomy): domain Eukaryota; kingdom Viridiplantae; phylum Streptophyta; class Magnoliopsida; order Asterales; family Asteraceae; genus Bidens; species Bidens hawaiensis. The sequence goes on from NW_027491493.1 coordinate 127,015, forward strand.
ATGACCAAGATAGTTAACGTAAGACATCTGCACTTTAATTATCTTTGGGGATAGGAGGTTTACCAATCCTATCTTATCCTTACGAAATAATAATAGGAATAATAATAATAATAAATTTAATGGTTAAAGCATAGGTACTAATGTTTAATACCTAATTCGCTGAAACCGATGGCTCTGATACCAACCTGTCACACCCCGACTTAGGGCCTAGGATATGTTGACTTGTAAATTAATTACCCGATACAAGGCTTAGGAATTGCCGGACCGAGAGGAGAGTCTAAATATGTCCTATCCTACGGGCTAAGGTGAGTAGTATATCTCATGTAATATTTACCTACTTATTTAATATAAGTAGAATTAAATGAGTGTAGTTTTGACTAATTTGATAAAGATTTCAATTAGTTTTGGTTTAAGGATATGCCGTTGTGCATAGTGCACAGTTTCGGGTCAGGGGTTGTTTTGGGTGTTAAATAGTTTTATTTCACACAAAACTTAGTTTCAACATTCCCGACACATTTGTCTAATCCTACAAAAAGGTCTCAAGTCAAATGGCTTTAATTAAGAGGTCAAAACAAATTTGTGACACCGAGTTTCAGTTGCTGTCCTAAGAAGGTCAGCCTGCTTCCAGATGTCGTTTCGGGGTCTTAACCATTTTATTTGTACACGATTTTTGGATAGAAGTTGATTTACACCATAATGGATTTTATATAATTTTTATAGATTTTTCAGAGATTGTTTGACGTGGTTTTGTGATTATTTTATTAATTAAATACTGTTTTCAGCAATATGTTTAATAATGTCGTAAATGGTCAAAAGTGTATACATGACTGTCCAAATCACAATGGATCAAGATGGTGGATAAATAGTCATGCTAGTTTAGTTGGTGTGTTATATTAAATATTATGTTTCTTATTTGTGGATTTTTGACCCATTCAATAGTATAGAAAAGACGATGATCTTGAACCGTTTGCAATTAATTAAGAAGGATTGAACCTTTAAGTGTAGGCATTTGAAGACACTAATCTCGTTAAGTTAAACATCTTGATAATGCGTTTATGACTCGAAATCAAGGTATGCATTAATGTATTTGCCATAGTGAATTAAAGCATCAAAGCGGGCCAAACGCATATGTTTGGGCGTAAGCTACACCAATATGTGTGTAGGCTACCCTGACGGGTATAACTAACACCGATGGACTTCTGTGTTATGTTGATTTCTATGCGGCCATAGGTTGAGTTCAGAAATTTGGCAGTTTGCAAACTCACGTTTAGTAAGTTTTTATGTATATGATTTATATGTTGTTAAACACTAACTGGTATGTTTAAATGCCTCAGGAGAAGCCTAATATCTCGGGAAGTCGAAGATCAAGTGCTCGGACTTGGATACCAATACACATATAAAGTCAAGTTTCCTTTTTATAAAGTATTATAAATAAGTTTTAAAAGTATTTATTGTCTTTAGTTAAAAACCAGTTGTTGTAAATAGTTTATGTGGTGTTTGGTTTATAGATTTTTACTTTCTTGTTATTGGAAAGAAAAGAGAATTTTCTGGGACCGTATTTTTCCGCGCTGAATTATATTATATAATTGGTTACTAAATTTAGGGTGTAACAATATAAATATATTGTATTAGTTATTAATATTAAGTTTTTATAATTAACAAATTTTCACATTGATTTAGATAAAATAATTAATTTCAAATTTCAAAGAAAAAAATTTTGCACTTTATGTTTGATTTCAATGAAGATTAATAAGAGCTAAGGCGAATTACTTTAGATGATTTATTTGTTTTTGAGACAACATGTTTTAACACATGGTCAGCTATGTGTTCCATAATATATAGTTGAAACAAAAAACAAAGTGAAACTACTAATTTAATATAAAAGACAAAGTTATAAATATTTTATAAAAAATATATTTAAAGATTTTTGAATTTTCAACAACTTTGTATTTCCATGTTGTGTAATGTGTAATTTATTTTACCATATACTATATATTTATATCTTTTGAACATATTTTGGTATTTCACATTGTGTTATTATTTAAATAAATGTATTTATTCTAACCCGTGTTCTACATATGTCTTAATACTAAATTTCATTATACATGAGTAGCCCTTATAGAATTTTCTCACCCCTCTCTCATATTAATTATATATTTCTTTTTCTTATTAATAGTTTTATATTTAATTCTTTTTTCTTCATAATCTTTTCTATTCTTTTTTTAATAATTATTTCTTGGTTTAAAAAATTTAATATCAACATAAATATATTATTTAGTTTTATATAAATATGTGTATTAGTTATTAATATTAAGCTTTTATAAGTAACTGATTTTACGTTGATTTAGATAAAAATATTTAATTTCAAATTTCAAAGAAAGAAAATTTCACTTTATGTTTGTTTTGCAATGAAGATTCATAAAAACTAAGGTCAATTGTTTTAGATGGTTTGTTTGTGTTTGAGAAGCCGGTTTTAACACATGGTCAGTTGTGTGTTTCATATCTAGAGTTGAAACAAAAAACAAAGTGAAACTATTAATTTTATTATGAAGGATAAAGTTACAAATTAAATTGCAAATATTGTATAAAAAAAAATATTTAAAGATTTACGAATTTTCAACTTTTTATTTCCAAATTGTGTATTTTGTAATTTATTCAACCACATATTAATTATTTTATATGTTGAACACATTTTTTATATTTCACATTGTGTTATTATTTAAATAAATTTATTTATTTTAACCTGTGTTCTACACGGGTACCTAACCTAGTATATATATATATATACTAGTTTGATCCTCCCGTGTTACGGGAGTTTATTCAAGTTTTTGTTTTTAATCGTTATGCTATTTTATGATGATTTATTTTATTATTTAACGTAGTTTTGTTTTAATTTAATACATATATATTAGTTTGTTATTATATTTTTTAGCGTTTAGGTTTTTCAATTGAGATGTGTAGGTTTTTTGTATTTTAACAAATAAACATAAACTAACACGAGCATGTTGATTTTTTAAATGAACAAACATGAACACAAATATTTGTCTAATGAAAAAGGGGGCGTTGATGTAGTTGGCGATGGTGGGTTGTATCGAAAGTTAATTGGCAATGAAGATGATAACCCAACAATAGAGAACATGTAAAGGATAAATTAAGTTAGGGTTTAATGATGAAACTGTTTACCAATAAATGGGATCTTATAACCCATTTGAGGGCTATTAGGGTTTGGTAAGACCATAACCCGTGAAAATTATTCTTTGATGATTAAGGTGTTATTTCACAAATAAATGAGATGTTATAACCCGTTTAAGGGTTATTCGGGTTTGGTGAGACACATGACCCGCAGAAATTATTGTTTGATTATGAAATAATTTCACAAATAAATGAGATGTTATAACCCATTTGAGTGTAAATAAAAAATAAAAGTGTTTTTATCTTTTTGATTATAATAGCTAAATTAGTTAGATATATTAATTAGAGAGAGATTTATTATGGTTGCATTAGTTGTATTATTTGGAGAGAGAAAGTGCATTTATTGTTTCATTTACATCTTTTTTATTTGTTTTTAAATATTTAAAACTTAAAATAAAACTAGTGGCTTATATTTATTTCTTTCATTTATTGCAATAATTTGATTTCTTTCTTGAACTTTTATATATATATATATATATATATATATATATATATATATATATATATATATATATATATATATATATATATATATATGATATACTTGATACCTGGCCCATTGCCACCCCCAATTTCGATCGAACAAAATCAGTGTCGATTCAATGCTATCGTAATCGGTAGTGGTAGTCATCTTTATGGGTTTTAAAGCTTTGTTTATTTTTCACGACATTCTGGCATAAATTTTGTTGAAAACAAGGTTGTATTTAAAGTAGAAAACTGTTATGAAACCGATTCCGACCGAGCGACATCTATATCGGTACCGATACATATTGGTTTTTAATCGAAGGTTTGCAACATGATTTTTTGGGTTTTCTTTTCCTGCTGCTATAGTGCGTGCGAGTTTCGTAACAAACCGAATTGATAACAACTGAATTCCCACCGCATCACGCTAGGGAATCAAACTGGTTAACATTTAAATATTTATCAACCCCTGATTTACATTTAACGTAAACAAGCTACTATGCTAGTAAAAACAAATTACTATTCCTATTAAAATGTTCCAAAGAATACGTGGCGGTGAGTTGTGAAAATATGAGACCTGAAGAATGACCACGTACGTGATTGTCGGAGGGTAGTTAACGGTGGAATCGGAAACATTATACGATTGAAAATGATGGCGTAGTGATTTTAGTGATTAAAAGTAAAAAGTGTGAAAAATGAAATAAAAATTGCATGATTCTTATGTGTGTTTCACTTTGTTGTGCAATCTACCCACATCACATGCCTTTCTTCCACGACAATCACCCGACATTATGAGTATTCATATTCACGATTTGATTGACGTTAACTTTTCAATCATAGTTTTTTTAAAGAGTTATTATCAGCAAATAGCCAAATATTATAGTAATTAAAGGTTTTTCAAATAAAGACTATACATTAATACAAAATTAAGAGATACAACCACTAATTTAGTCTAGTGGCAAAAGTGTATAGGCTTCAATTAAATGGTTGTGAATTCAAGTCTCGCTTGAGACATGAACATAAAATAATAAGGTAGAAAAAGAAAATTGGTTGTTAAAAAAATTAAGGGGAAATTTTCAAAATATGGCATGTTTCCAAACATAAAGCGTCGTCGACGGCATGCTTCCAATCATAACGTCCCATCGCCGGTGGAAAGCTTCCATCTAAAGTCTCCCATCCTCCGAAGGTCCAAAAAGTTAATCCACCTACAAATGTAGACAATTTAGTGATCATGGAACATGCTCCACAACTCCAACTTCGAACGTTGTTCTTACTTTTGATTTAAACCAGCTTTAGACCGAGTGTAACTTCATATTTTGAATTTTAATGTTATTATACTTTTTAAATTTTTAATGTTTAGATACATGTCGTTGCTACAAGTTATGTTTGAAAACATGTCGTAGGCAACAAGTTATGTTTGAAAACATGCCATTGGCGACGATTTTTAAACAAGGGGTTGCCAATGTCTTAGCTCCGAGAAAAATGTGGAATTTAGAATTTAGGTGGACATAATTGGAATCTCTTTCTATAGATGTGACATATTGAGATTTTTCCCCAAAATTAAAGCACATCAAAATTTAACAACCAAATATCACAACCAAAAATGACGCCCTTACGGGGGGCGTTGTGTGCCATGTGACGACACATCACCATAGGGGTATTATGCACATAATGTGTGTAATGGGTAACCCCACTTTCAATCATTACCCCATTATTATTTTATTATTATATTTTTATTTAATTTTAAACATAAAAACACCTCCACCAATCATAATTCACCCAGTCATCACCCCTCCAATCAACAATCTTCATCTCTGAAATACATATCATTAATATTCTTTTTTAACAACCAAATATCATCAAACCTATGAAATGCCAATGAGTTCGTGACGGAATGGTAAGGAAGGGACTTGGTGTTCCATATGATTCATGTTCGTATCATGCTCCCATCATTTAGTTTTGGCGGTATAGAGTGATGATGGAAGACTAAGCGAGTATGAGGTGGCGTTCATTACTTAGATTCATGAATTGAACGAATTTTATCTTACTGCACTGTCGTGCTTCCAGACGAATGTTGGCGGGCGTTGGCCATTTGTGAGGGTTTTCCCGATCAAAAGACAAGTATATCCCGATGTGATAAATTTATCCAGTAGTCCATTTGAAGGATCCGTTGATGGTTAAAGAAATAAACGTGTTAAATCCCATCTGGTTCACATTAACAACCCTTTCCAAATACGTTTTTTGAAAATCTTACTATACTATTAAAACAAAATTATGTGGACACATGACACGTATCTAGCATGCCCGCATAGGATGTCACATAGATTATTACAAATTTTAACAAGAATTTAATTAAGTAATTTAAAAGTCATTTCATCATATAAGACAATCGACATAGATAAATTATTCCTTCATTTCCAAGCTTTTTCCCAAAATATAATTAAACATAATGGTTTTCATATATTTTTGTAAAATGCAATTTTATATATTACCCGACCAATAACTTTCATTATACTATATGATTTCACTATGTTTTGTAACTCAATGTTTTTCAATGTAATATTTTAATTGCTCATACAAATGTTTGCGTGTAACGATTATGTGATATTTTAATCTTATACACCTAATAATAAATTTACTACCAAATATGTTAAATTGTCAAATAGTGAACCTAAAATTCTCATAACTTTTTATTCATCAACTTTATTCTAGTTACAAAAAAACATAATATTTACGTAAAATCATCTTTACACATAAAAATTCATATATATATATATTCAAAGAAACAATCATATATGTAAATTTTTACCTAACGAATTTATTAATTTCCGTTTGTGTGATACACGTGTCACACCCTGACCAAAGGCGGCGGAACATGCCGGGGTGCAACGTGATTGGACAAATACACAAGACACTATTTAAAGTGACAATATTTATTCAACTCATTTTATTTCAACAAATCAATAACAACACATCTCGTTCAAATAAACAAATTGCATTCATATTGTTCGTTTTACTAATACCCTAATAGTCTTGATAACGTTTTCCGTCAAGCGTAATTTGATTTAAGGCGGTAGTTTGAGATGGGATACGAGTGTTTGGGAATTTGTGGTTGTGTATAGGGAGATTTTCACTAGTAATAAATATAAATTTTAAAAATATCATAATTTATAACTAATGTTTGAAACATACATGAAAATTTTGATAATTAAAGTTACAAGTTAATATATGTATAAATATATATATTATATAAATAGAATTGTTTTTGAGATCCGAGCGTGTGAATCACACACATTTTTATAAAGGTTAAAATAAATTTATTTATTTATTGCTTATGATGAAATTTAAAATACGTAAATTGAAAGTTAAAATTTGTTATGAGGTTTCAATATTAAATGATGAATGTCGTCTTTGGGAAAAACAAAGTTGCGAAATGAGAATTTTTTTTGCCAAGTTCGTTATTTAATATCGTGTAACAAAAATATCATCGTAAGTTAAATGACCAGCATTGTAAATCGAGAAATCATAAGTAAACTATTTTGATCTTTAAAGTAAAATTTCTATGAAGTTTTGCATAAGAGTTTCAAGAAGATTACAAACTATAAGTTTGTGACTTTCTTGAAAGATAATGGCAAAACTATCATAAAAATTTTAAAACGCGTAAAATCGTATGATGTAATTTTTTTTTGCGAAAATTTATAACGAACCAAATATTGCATGATGAAAGTTGTTATGAAAATAAATTTGGGTAGCGAAAATTTTACCACGGGTATTATATAATATAATTAAAACGTCATGAAAAGTTTAAAAATAATTAATATTGTGAAAGGATCGTTCAAAATAAACGGAATAGTTATAAAAATAAAATTTTTATACAGATTTTTTTGTACAAGGACTTTAAATAATTTAAAGTTTATATAACAGAAGATTTACTTGAAAAGTTGAGGTGAAATTTATCATAAAACTTTCTTAATACAATGAAATTTATACAACAAGATTTTTTTGTTTGTAAATCGTTTTAATGAAAATATATGACATATTAAAAATCATTTTGAATAGATCAAACTATATATATATACATATATTTATTTATTTATTTTTACTTATATCGAAGAGGTTTTATTTTAATGAACGAAATTCGCAATAAAAATTCTTGTGAAATCAAAATGAGAAAATTGGTGTAAAACTTTAGCATATAAAATTGGGATATAAAAGAATTATTAACAATAAGAAAAATGTAACATTTATAAATGAAGACTTGTGATAAGAATTTGTAACAAAATAAAGGAAAAATGGTATAAATTTTATTTATTTTTGATATATATAGTTTGATCATTTTGAATAGATCAAACTATATATATATACATATATTTATTTATTTATTTTTACTTATATCGAAGAGGTTTTATTTTAATGAACGAAATTCGCAATAAAAATTCTTGTGAAATCAAAATGAGAAAATTGGTGTAAAACTTTAGCATATAAAAGAATTATTAACAATAAGAAAAATGTAACATTTATAAATGAAGACTTGTGATAAGAATTTGTAACAAAATAAAGGAAAAATGGTATAAATTTTTGAAATTTGTAAACAATGTCTTAAGAATTTAAAGATGGAAAAATCGTGCATGAACCACCATGACTTGATATTCCAACTCTAAAAAAATACATTTACAAAACACCACGTTGGAGTCCAAACGTGTGCACGAACCACCGCGACTTTTCATGTTTTTGACTCAAATAACAATAATAACACAATAAATAAAGATACAACGTCATGTCAAAACACTAGTCCACGAACCACCGCGGTTCTATTGTTTTAACACCGAAAATTAGGATGGCGAGCGGAACGCTCGCATTCGACTACTTAAAGTGGTCATCTCATATTAAGGAGATCTGAATCAACGGGATCCAAGTTAAGCTCGTGATCCATAAAACACAATTAAAATCTAATGTTTTTGCGTTTTAAGGTAAGGATACCTTGGAGTACTATGAAAGTGTGTGTATGTGTATATTTATGATTTGATAAAATAAATACGTATATAAATAAACAAGTGCATTGAACAATCAAGTAGGGTAAACACGTATAGGCAACACGTATAAGAACCCTAAAGTAAAGACTATACTAGGTCGTTACGTCTAACCACCTATCCTATAGTCTTGTGGCTTTGATACCAATCTGTCACACCCCGACCAAAGGCGGCGGAACATGCCGGGGTGCAACGTGATTGGACAAATACACAAGACACTATTTAAAGTGACAATATTTATTCAACTCATTTTATTTCAACAAATCAATAACAACACATCTCGTTCATATAAACAAATAGCATTCATATTGTTCGTTTTACTAATACCCTAATAGTCTTGGTAACGTTTTTCATCAAGCACTCGAGTCAACAAAAGTCAAACCTGTAATATTTCATAAAATAAAGTTTGTCAACACAAAGGTTGGTGAGCAATTCATAAGTTTGAGAATATAAGTATATAGTAATAAAAAGCCACAAAACTTGTATACAAAACAATAAATAAAAGCTATAAACTTGGATAAGTTGACAATCGCTAATAGTTTTACGTTAGCGCCACCTAGCTACAAGGGGTTGCCAAGTAGTCTAGGATTTTATAGTTATCGTTAATTGCATTACGTTAACGACACTTTGCCATGAGGGGTTGCCAAATGGTCTAAGATTTATAGTTCCACCATCCAAAAGCGATAAACACATAGACAAATAAGTATAGAACACCAAATCGAGCAATTATTCAAGTAAGGTATACAATCACGTTTGTGGGTTTAAGATGCAAGTAATTAAAGCATTTAGTTTGATACGTATGAAATGTCACCCCAAAACGAAAGATGGAAAAATGGGTATGAAAGTACTCACCTCGATTGATGAATTGAGAACTAATTAATGGACATATAGAAAGCTTGTGAACAAAACGAACGAATCCAACTTGAAACGATAAACACATTAGCTAAAATAAATAATGTAATATATATATTAATGAATTTGAAACCATAATGAAACTATATTGGAAACATTGAACGAGGAGGTTTGGCTGTTAAAATCGGGTTACCTGTTAGTTTGTTAATGATTTGAGACTCGTACTTAATTAATAATTAGAATAAAAATAATATCATTTTATTGGGACTTTTAAATAACTAAGCCAATATTAAATAAGAACAAGACGAGCTTAATTTAAGAGTTCGGTTTTATAAAAAAATGAATGGATAATAAAGTTTATAATAATATTATTAATGATAAGATAGTAATGATAATAATAATTTTAAAAAGATATGTTATATATATATATAGATATATAAGATAACGATGTTAATAATAATAAAAATAATTATTTTTAATAATACTAATATAGTATAATAATTATAACAATAATTATTATTAATAATACTATTATTAATAGTTATAGAATATAAATCTTGGTATTAATTATAATGTCATTGATAAAAATAATTATAATAAATAATATTGATAGTAAATAAAGATATTATACTCGATGTCGGTTTGATTTCTAAACGAATTCATAAAATAACAATAATAATATTATTGCTAATATAATAATAATATGATCTTTAATAATATTAATAACAACTTTAATATTTATAATAATAATGATAATAATAATAATAGTTTTGTTAAAAGATAATAGTAATACTAATAATATTAATAATCTAGTTAATAATAATAATAATAATAATAATAATAATAATAATAATAATAATAATCTAGTTAATAATAATAATAATGATAATAATCTTTATGTATTTATGTTAATACTAATAGTGATAATAAATTTATTAAGTATAATAAGAAACAATACCAAAAACCGATCTAGGATGACCCGAACCCGAGACCTCTAATTTAATAAACCTACCAACCAATTATTAATAATCTAATTCCGACAAATCGATATATGAAAATTAACAATACCAAACCCCAAATTATATACCTTTTTCGTGTTCACGAGTCGTGGCTCGATATCGGGAATGAACCGAGTCAAAATCCACCGGAGATGAGAGAGAGAGACGGAGAGAGTGAGACGAGAGGGAGAAAGATTGAGAGAGAGAGAGAGAGAGACGAGAGCCGCGGGAGGGAGAGAGAGAGCTGCGGCGGTGGTGTCGGGATTACGAGGGGTAGTGAGAAGGGACGGAGGTAGCAAGGGAGGAGGGTGGTTCGGTGGTGGTGTCCAGCCGGATAAACAACCAAGGTGGGGGGTTACCGGAGGTGGGAGAGGGTGGCCGAAATTGCGGGGTGACCGGAATTGCGGGGTCGCCGGAAACGGCTAAGGAAGGGGGTGGCTGGGTTTGGTGGTGATGTAGTGGATGGTGGTGGCCGGAGGTGTGACAACCGGTAATTTCCCAAACCCATAAGCTAAGTAATCAACCTAATAATTAGGTGATTGTAAATATTAAGCGCGTGCAGTTGTTATGTGCAACCTGCGCGAGCGCACCATGTTAAGAACCAGCGTGAGCATATGTTATATGCGCCATGCGTGAATGATTTGGCTTTATGTTTTCATGTAACTTAAACATTATGTTGTCTATGGGTTGACCATCCCGCATGATGCTAAGGCGGGTGCATCCTACATCGTTTATGCGCGTGCGGAAGGGAACTAACCTACCCGCATGGCGGGAACGTTGAGAGCTAGTTTGTCTGAAGCTCCAAGATGGAATTGACTTCAACATGACTGATCACTATGTTGAAATACCAAGACCACCTGGAGAATCTACAAATGAAACTCAAATGTCCCTAACTGCGAGAAGGTTACGCACCTACCCGCAGCAAAGACATGTCCTATACGCAGAAAGCTATGCGCACCAAGTTATACGCGCAGAACACTTGGTCTATTCTCCAGTTAAGGAGATTACTCCCGCCCGAAAGGAAACAGTAGCGTGTTTCAGAGATTTTCCACTTTTTACTGTACACTGACAAAAGTACCTGAAAAAGCACACTGTAACATGAAAAGTCAACTGTCAGCCACCCTATTCTCACCAACCCCAGATCTGCATGTTCTGTCCAAATCAAATCAAAATCTTTTATCCACCACTCCACTCTTAAGTAAATAATAATAACTTCCATACTTTATCATCATTACATTTAGATATGAAAAGATTTTAATCCCCTAAAGCAAGGGATTGTGTTCCCTTGAGTTTGCCTATAAATTTGTAGCCTAAATTATCACCCAAAACACACTTCAAAGAACTACAAACTTGCACTAATCCTTTCCCAAGCATCCGTTGTTTCCAGCTCCGATCCTGTTACTAGGTAAGCCGAGAATATAACCTTGAGACCTACTATCCAACCCTTATATTCTCCTATTTCTTGATCTTAATATATATACTTGTTATTTAATCGTATTCTAGACCTTCGATTCCGAGGCCAACACCAAGAAAACCCGAATCTCGATTAATCCCTTAACAAGAACCTCAGGTGAGTCTCACAGCCCCTATTTTCACTGTTTTCACTGTTTTTAAATTGCTTTCGGGGCGAGGGACACGTACTTAAATAATGTTTTATCATGGTATACTTACAAGCTATGCAAGCGATTATGTGTTTTAAGTTATGTTGCATGATGAGCAATGCAAACGGTTATCTAAGGTTTTCAATGTATGTGCGCTAGAACTCGAGTAAGTGATCACTTTACCATTGGAACTCTAAGGGTAGGGACTGCTGGTTTGATCCGCCCACTCGTAGGGGTCGCACCTCTTTGCATGGACGAGTGCCTGGCATGGGGCAGTACTATGGGGTTGAGCCCGCTCGTAGGGGTCGCGCCTCTTTGCATGGACGAGCGCCTTGTTTTCCGGCACAACGTCTGCGCGTAACCCGCGGGACGGTATCCTTAGCTCGTAGGGGCAATGCCTCTTTGCATGGACGAGCACAGTTTCTCAGAATTGTTCGCGCGTAACCCGCGGGACAGTATCCTTAGCTCGTAGGGGCAATGCCTCTTTGCATAGACGAGCATAGTTTTCCAGAAACGTCTGCGCGTAACTCGCGGGACGGTTTTACGTTATTTTAGCTCGTAGTGGCTGCGCCACTTACATAGACGAGCACCGTATCCAGAATTTGTTCACAGCGTAACCCGCGGAACGATTTTTATCAGAATATTGTCAGAATTGTGTTAATACGATTTTACCAAGCAGATGTTAATGATGTTGCCAGAAATGTTTCAGAATGATTTTATCAAGTTACTAAAACTTGTGAACTCACTCAGTTTATACTGATTCAAATGTTTTTACGTGTCTTTCAGGAGATAACTAGGTAGCGCATGGAGTCACACTTAGAGCACCACACGCTGAACATCTAAAACAAGCTTTTTGGAAGATTTTGGTTTTATCCCCTCGATGCGCACGGTTACCCGCCGCGTAAGGGGATATGGCGAGGAAATCTTCAGTTTTATACTTGGATGTTTCTTTTTGTAATCTTTGAACAATGTAATGTGTTTGTAATAAACTTCTCATGCGCAATAAAAATCTTTGAATGTTTTGCAATGGCCCGTGCTTAATTATCAATCCCCACTCGTGCGCGCCCGGCTGTTTCCGCCGCTCAGGGCCGGGTGTGACAGATTGGTATCAGAGCACTGGTTATAGCGAACTAGGAAAAGAAGTTTTTAACCTAGACTATAACCTTTGGGGAATCGCATGAAATATTTTTCAAAGAATATTTTCAAAAGAATATTTTCAAAAGAAAAATCACACACGCACTTAGGAACACGGGTCACTGTCTAGAGATAAGAACATTATGTGCTCTGAGTACATGCGCTAAGTTTGTTATATTTTCTTTTTATGAAAAGAATGCCTCCAACCAGAGCCAAGGGAATTACCATGACACCCGAGGAGCTCGCAGAAATAATCGCGCAGGCGATTGCAACGCATGAGGCCAGCAAGGCCGAATCTAGTCAGGGTCGCCAAGAGAACGAGACCCCAGAACCCGAATCCGGAGCCTTGAACAAAGGATGCTCCTATAAAACATTCATGGCCTGTAGGCCTTGGCCGTTCAAAGGCACCGAAGGAGCCATTGGGCTCTACAATTGGATTGACAAGATGGAGACCGTTCTCTCCATCAGCGGATGTAGTGAAAACCAGAAGGTCCTTTACGCGACCTGCATGTTCCAAGAAGCAGCTTCGTCTTGGTGGAAGCTCCAAGTAAAGACTTTGGGGCGAGAAGTTGCTCTTCACAAGACCTGGGAAGAATTGAAAGAAATGATGAGAGAAAGTTCTGCTCTCAGCGCAGAAATTCAGAGCTTGCAACAAGAATTCTGGAACCACACCATGGTAGGAACGGATATCGATGCCTACACCAATCGTTTCAACGAGCTTTGCCAGCTGGTGCCAGACATGGCAAACACAGAAGAAAAGAAAATCGAGAGGTACATCTTTGGGTTACCTCCTGTCGTTAGAGTCCCGCTCAACGCCGCCGCACCTCCGACCTTTGACGAGGCGGTTGCGCGAGCCATCACCCTTACAAGGGATACGGTTCGTGCGGGTATGTTGACCACCCGCTTGAACGAGCAGCGAACCTCCGACTCCAAGAGGAAATGGAACTCCCACCGAGGGTCAGACTTCAAGCAGCCACCGCCCAAGAAGCAGGAAAGCACAAGGGTTTACGCGATTCAAGCCGCGGAACCATCAAGAAAAGGATACAGCGGGCCTCGCCCATGGTGCAGCAAATGCAAGTATCACCACGAGGGTGAATGCGCAAAAATCGAATGCGCCAAATGTGGCAGACCAGGACACAAGGCGATGAATTGTCGCATCAGAGAAGCTGGATCGAGCGACAGCTGCTACGCATGCGGGAAGCCTGGACACTTCAGTCGGGATTGCCCACAGAAAGGAAACCAAGCTCGCGGGAGAGCTTTTGTGATCGGCGCGGGTGAAGCAAAGGAAGAGCCGAATGTGGTAACCGGTACGTTTTTGCTTAACGGTCATTATGCATCTGTCTTATTTGATACTGGCGCTGACCTAAGTTTTATATCCCATGAGTTTAAAAACTCCCTGGGCTTAGCGACCAGTAGGCTAGACAAACCTTATACTATAGAACTAGCCAATGGTAGGCAGTTATGCGCGAATGAAAGGACTGAGCAATGTGTATTAGTCATGGGAGGTCATGAGTTCAATATAAACTTGTTGCCAATAGATTTGGGAAGTTTCGATATTGTGGTAGGTATGGATTGGTTGGTCGAGAATCTCGCGGAGATTGTTTGTCATGAGAAGCAGGTTCGGATTCCACTGTTGAACGGAGAAACTTTGATGATCCAAGGGGAAAGAAAGGGAGTTGCGACGAAACTGATTTCGTGCCTAAAGGCGCGTAAGTGCCTAAGGAAAGGGTGCTACGCCTTCCTGGCGCATGTAGTAGAGAAGAAAGATGAGCGAAGAATTGAAGACTTACCGGTAGTGCGCGAATTTCCAGAAGTTTTTCCTGAAGATCTGCCGGATTACCGCCGCCGCGACAAGTCGAATTTCGCATCGATTTGGTCCCAGGAGCTGCGCCAGTAGCACGAGCGCCTTATCGATTAGCTCCATCTGAGATGCAAGAACTATCCAATCAGTTACAGAACTATTGGATAAGGGTTTCATTCGCCCAAGTTTCTCACCTTGGGGAGCTCCAGTACTGTTTGTAAAGAAGAAGGATGGTTCGTTCAGAATGTGTATTGACTACAGGGAGCTGAACAAGCTGACAGTCAAGAATCGGTACCCTTTACCGAGGATTGACGACTTATTTGACCAGTTGCAGGGATCCAGTTATTATTCGAAGATAGATCTACGGTCAGGATACCACCAACTTAGGGTCCATGAGGAAGACGCGCCAAAGACAGCCTTCCGAACTAGATATGGCCATTATGAGTTCTTAGTGATGCCTTTCGGGCTAACTAATGCGCCGGCTATATTCATGGATCTGATGAACCGAGTGTGCAAACCATACTTGGACAAGTTTGTGATTGTGTTTATAGATGATATTCTAATTTACTCTCGAACCAAGGCCGAGCATGAGCAACACCTGAGATTGATTTTGGAATTGTTAAGGAAAGAAAAGTTGTATGCGAAGTTTTCCAAGTGCGAATTTTGGCTTAGAGAAGTTCACTTCCTCGGTCACGTTGTAAACGAGAAAGGAATTCACGTTGATCCTTCCAAAGTCAAGGCCATCGAAAACTGGGAAGCGCCAAAAACCCCAACTGAGGTGAGGCAATTCCTAGGACTAGCTGGCTACTATCGACGCTTCATTGAGAACTTCTCCAAGATAGCTCTACCTCTGACCGCGCTAACTCAGAAGGACAGGATGTTTGTTTGGGGCGAAAACCAGGAAGCAGCGTTTCAAATGTTGAAGCAGAAGTTATGTAGTGCGCCAATTCTATCTCTGCCCGAGGGGACAGATGACATCGTCGTTTACTGCGACGCTTCACATCAAGGACTCGGATGTGTCCTTATGCAGCGAGACAAAGTCATAGCGTATGCCTGCGCCAACTTAAGACCAATGAAAAGAACTACACAACGCATGATCTGGAACTTGGAGCGGTTGTCTTCGCGCTAAAAATTTGGCGCCATTACCTCTATGGTACAAAGTGTATAATCTTTACGGATCACAAGAGCCTTCAACATATATTTGATCAAAAGGATTTAAACATGAGGCAACGAAGATGGGTTGAATTGTTGAACGATTATGATTGTGAAATAAAATACCACCCTGGAAAGGCGAATGTGGTGGCAGACGCGCTAAGTAGGAAGGAGCGAATAAAAACGCTACGAGTCAAGGCTCTAAGGTTGACCATTCACGCATATCTCTCTACCCGCATCCGAGACGCTCAGCAAGAAGCCTTGAAACCAGAGTTTGTTAAAAACGAAGCCCTTGGGGGAATGATTAAGAGTTTGGAACTGAAAGAGAACGGCAATCTATATTTCGCTAACCGCATATGGGTCCCTCTCAAGGGAGGATTGCGCGAGCAAGTATTGAACGAAGCTCACAAGACGCGGTATTCCGTACATCCTGGCGCAGACAAGATGTACCAAGATGTTAAAACACTGTATTGGTGGCCCAATCTTAAAGGCGCCATCGCGACGTATGTCAGTAAGTGCCTAACGTGTTCGAAGGTAAAGGCTGAATATCAGAAACCATCAGGGTTGCTTCAACAGCCAGAAATTCCCATGTGGAAGTGGGAACAAATCTCTATGGACTTCATCACCAAACTGCCAAGGACACCTGGGGGTTATGACACAATATGGGTTATTGTGGATCGGCTAACTAAGTCAGCGCACTTCCTGCCGATCAAGGAAACCGATAAGATGGAAAAGTTAGCCCGACTATATATTCGAGAAGTAGTTTCAAAACATGGAGTCCCAGTGTCCATCATTTCTGATCGAGATAGTCGGTTTACATCAAGGTTTTGGAGATCGTTACAAGGAGCTCTAGGTACTCGCCTTGATATGAGTACAGCTTATCATCCTCAAACGGATGGGCAAAGCGAGCGAAACAATCCAGACATTGGAAGATATGCTGCGCGCGTGCGCAATCGATTTCGAAGGTAGCTGGGATACTCATCTCCCATTGGTTGAATTTTCTTACAACAATAGCTATCACACAAGTATCAAGGCTGCGCCGTTCGAAGCTTTGTATGGGCGCAAGTGTAGATCCCCACTGTGCTGGGCTGAAGTGGGTGACAAGCAAATGACTGGTCCTGAATTGATCCAAGAAACAACAGACAAGATTTTTCAGATAAGGGATCGCCTTAAGACAGCGCGCGACAGACAGAAGAGTTACGCAGATGTGCGAAGGAAACCATTGGAGTTTCAAGTAGGGGATAAAGTACTATTGAAAGTCTCTCCATGGAAAGGAGTCCCCCGTTTTGGCAAGCGAGGAAAGTTGAATCCGCGCTACATTGGACCATTTGAGATCCTGGAAAGGATCGGTCCGGTTGCTTATAAACTTCGTTTATCCGCCGAACTCAGTGGAGTTCATGATACGTTTCATGTGTCCAACCTCAAAAAGTGCTTATCTGACGAAACGTTAATTTTGCCGATGGAAGAGATTCACATCGACAAACAGCTGCACTTCGTAGAAGAACCTATAGCAGTAACCGATTGGAAAGAACAAAAGTTACGCAGGAGCAAAATCAAGTTAGTAAAGGTTCAATGGAACTCGAGGCGTGGGCCTGAATTCACTTGGGAAAGAGAAGATCAGATGCGCATGAAATACCCACACCTCTTTCAGAACATGGCTTCTGCCAGCAACGTCTCCTAAATTTCGGGACGAAATTCGTTTAACGAGGGGAGAATGTGACAACAGGTAATTTCCCAAACCCATAAGCTAAGTAATCAACCTAATAATTAGGTGATTGTAAATGATAAGCGCGTGCATTTGTTATGTGCGCCCTGCGCGAGCGCGCCATGTTAGTCAGCGCGTGCAGTTGTTATGTGCAACCTGCGCGAGCGCACCATGTTAAGAACCAGCGTGAGCATATGTTATATGCGCCATGCGTGAATAATTTGGCCTTATGTTTTCATGTAACTTAAACATTATGTTGTCTATGGGTTGACCATCCCGCATGATGCTAAGGCGGGTGCATCCTACATCGTTTATGCGCGTGCGGAAGGGAACTAACCTACCCGCATGGCGGGAACGTTGAGAGCTAGTTTGTCTGAAGCTCCAAGATGGAATTGACTTCAACATGACTGATCACTATGTTGAAATACCAAGACCACCTGGAGAATCTACAAATGAAACTCAAATGTCCCTAACTGCGAGAAGGTTACGCACCTACCCGCAGCAAAGACATGTCCTATACGCAGAAAGCTATGCGCACCAAGTTATACGCGCAGAACACTTGGTCTATTCTCCAGTTAAGGAGATTACTCCCGCCCGAAAGGAAACAGTAGCGTGTTTCAGAGATTTTCCACTTTTTACTGTACACTGACAAAAGTACCTGAAAAAGCACACTGTAACATGAAAAGTCAACTGTCAGCCACCCTATTCTCACCAACCCCAGATCTGCATGTTCTGTCCAAATCAAATCAAAATCTTTTATCCACCACTCCACTCTTAAGTAAATAATAATAACTTCCATACTTTATCATCATTACATTTAGATATGAAAAGATTTTAATCCCCTAAAGCAAGGGATTGTGTTCCCTTGAGTTTGCCTATAAATTTGTAGCCTAAATTATCACCCAAAACACACTTCAAAGAACTACAAACTTGCACTAATCCTTTCCCAAGCATCCGTTGTTTCCAGCTCCGATCCTGTTACTAGGTAAGCCGAGAATATAACCTTGAGACCTACTATCCAACCCTTATATTCTCCTATTTCTTGATCTTAATATATATACTTGTTATTTAATCGTATTCTAGACCTTCGATTCCGAGGCCAACACCAAGAAAACCCGAATCTCGATTAATCCCTTAACAAGAACCTCAGGTGAGTCTCACAGCCCCTATTTTCACTGTTTTCACTGTTTTTAAATTGCTTTCGGGGCGAGGGACACGTACTTAAATAATGTTTTATCATGGTATACTTACAAGCTATGCAAGCGATTATGTGTTTTAAGCTATGTTGCATGATGAGCAATGCAAACGGTTATCTAAGGTTTTCAATGTATGTGCGCTAGAACTCGAGTAAGTGATCACTTTACCATTGGAACTCTAAGGGTAGGGACTGCTGGTTTGATCCGCCCACTCGTAGGGGTCGCACCTCTTTGCATGGACGAGTGCCTGGCATGGGGCAGTACTATGGGGTTGAGCCCGCTCGTAGGGGTCGCGCCTCTTTGCGTGGACGAGCGCCTTGTTTTCCGGCACAACGTCTGCGCGTAACCCGCGGGACGGTATCCTTAGCTCGTAGGGGCAATGCCTCTTTGCATGGACGAGCACAGTTTCTCAGAATTGTTCGCGCGTAACCCGCGGGACAGTATCCTTAGCTCGTAGGGGCAATGCCTCTTTGCATAGACGAGCATAGTTTTCCAGAAACGTCTGCGCGTAACTCGCGGGACGGTTTTACGTTATTTTAGCTCGTAGTGGCTGCGCCACTTACATAGACGAGCACCGTATCCAGAATTTGTTCACGCGTAACCCGCGGAACGATTTTTATCAGAATATTGTCAGAATTGTGTTAATACGATTTTACCAAGCAGATGTTAATGATGTTGCCAGAAATGTTTCAGAATGATTTTATCAAGTTACTAAAACTTGTGAACTCACTCAGTTTATACTGATTCAAATGTTTTTACGTGTCTTTCAGGAGATAACTAGGTAGCGCATGGAGTCACACTTAGAGCACCACACGCTGAACATCTAAAACAAGCTTTTTGGAAGATTTTGGTTTTATCCCCTCGATGCGCACGGTTACCCGCCGCGTAAGGGGATATGGCGAGGAAATCTTCAGTTTTATACTTGGATGTTTCTTTTTGTAATCTTTGAACAATGTAATGTGTTTGTAATAAACTTCTCATGCGCAATAAAAATCTTTGAATGTTTTGCAATGGCCCGTGCTTAATTATCAATCCCCACTCGTGCGCGCCCCGGCTGTTTCCGCCGCTCAGGGCCGGGTGTGACAATGTGTGATGCGAGTGACTTCGCAGTTGGAGCGGTTCTTGGACAGCGGAAGGATAACACTTCCATCCAATCTACTAAGCTATTCGGACCTTGAATGGTGCACAGGAGAGTTACACCACCACTGAGAAAGAGCTTTTAGCTGTGGTGTTTGCGTTCGATAAATTCAAGTCCTATCTAGTTTTGTCTGAGACGATTGTGTACACGGATCATTCTGCCATTCGTTATCTCCTTAGCAAACAGGATGCTAAGCCGCATCTTATCCGATGGATCCTGTTGCTTCAAGAGATTGATATTGAAATCCGTCAAAAAAGGGGGCCGAGAATGTGGTGATCGATCATCTTTCGCGTCTTGAGTGAGGCTGAGTTAGGAGAGCCGGGGGTCAGGATTAATGAGCACTTTCCGACAGAGATTCTCATGTTTGTTTCAACTAAGGATGAGGGTTTTCCATGGTTCGCGGACTTCTTGAACTATCTTGCGGACGGGTACTACCCGAAGATGCCTTACCAGCAAAAGAAGAAATTCTTTGCTGATGTTAAGTTTAACCTTTGGGAGGACCCGTATCTTCTTCGTATAGGTGCTAACCAGTTGATCAGGTGGTGCTTTGACGTTAAGGAGGGATTGCAGATTCTGAGCCATGTCCATGTTGGACCGACTGGAGGTCATCATGGTGCGAGTTTCACAGCGAATAAGGTCTTTGATTGTGGTTTTTATTGGCCTTCGATTTTTAAGGATGCGCGTGCGTTCGTTAGGAGTTGTGATCGTTGCCAGCGTGTTCGCAACATTTCGTCGCGAAATGAAATGCCCCAAAATGCTATTCAGGTTTGTGAGGTTTTTAATTTGTGGGGCATTGATTTCATGGGACCGTTTCCATCTTCGCATGGGAACATGTACCTACTTGTGGCTGTGGATTATGTTTCGAAGTGGGTTGAGGCCAAGGCCTTACCCACGACTGATGCCCGAGTTATAGTGCGTTTTCTCAAGAGCCTTTTTTCTCATTTTGGTGTCCCGAAGGCGTTAATTAGTGATAGAGGTTCTCACTTCTGCAATGTGCAGATGGAGAAGGCGTTGCGACGGTATGGGGTCACCCATCGGCTTGCGACCGCCTACCACCCACAGACTAGTGGGCAGGTGGAAGTGAGTAATCGGGGAATCAAACGTATTCTTGAAAAACAGTTGGTTCGAATCGTCGGGATTGGTCCTACAAGTTAGATGATGCGTTGTGGGCCTTCCGTATAGTCTACAAAACTCCGACCGGGTCCACACCGTTTCGGATGATCTATGGGAAGGCCTGCCACCTTCCTGTTGAGTTGGAGCACCGTGCTTCGTGGGCCCTACAGAAGGTTAATCTTGATATGCCCGCCGCGGAAGGCACTCGCTTCCACCAGTTGCACGAGTTAGAGGAGCTGAGAGATCACACTTACGCGCAGTCGTTTAGGTATAAGGAGCGGACAAAGAAACTGCACGATAGGAAATTGAAGGGGAACAAGCAGTTCAAGTGTGGGGATTTGGTCTTATTGTATAATTCCCGGTTAAGGTAATTCCCGGGAAAGTTGAGATCCCGATGGTCGAGACCGTTCACAGTCACTAAGGTTTTCCCGTATGACACTTTCGAGATAGAGGATAAAAGCAGGAAATTTAAGGTGAATGGTCATAGACTGAAGCACTACATTGGCGAGCCGATGGCTGATTAGACTGTCGAGGTATTCTACCTTGACTCGCTCTCCGAGACATAGACGTGCTAGATGCATCACTCGGGAGACCGCCTGAGTTGTAGAGTTTGTATCTCTGTTATTTGTTTGTGCTAGCTGTTTCATACGTTTTTGACAATTTCAGGATGTTCCAAAATGAAACCGCTCGTACTCAATCTCCATTCGAGTCAGTCGATTTAAGGGGTGTTATAGTATTAACATGAAAAAAAAATTATACAAACCAAAAACACAAAAATACGTTTATTTCTTTATGTTTTTGTTTTGTATGCTGCTACATGCGAGCGAGTTTGAGTTTTTGTAGGTCATATTATGCGCATGGTAGCTACGATGACATTTTGGAACAGGTTCTCCTGAGGTTGCGGCCGCGAATGAAATGTTATACGGTCGCTTGGTTGCTACTCAACTATTGAAGATTCTGCACACAACCTAGGGGAGTAACCCGTTCATTGATTTATTCTTGTATATTATATCTTTATTTTTTGTTTTATTTTTATTTTATTTTATTTCTTTTCCTTGTTCTCATCGAGGACGATTTCATTCTATGTGTGGGGATTGGATTTATTTTACTTAGTTGTAGAAAAAAATAGAAAAATTTGAAAAAAATTGTCCCTTGAAACTTGTTTTCTTTACGTTAAACATGAAATAATATTATTACCGAGTAGTGGTTATTTTAAATGTGTATATAATAAATAAGAACAGTGCCCATTAGACCCGCACGTAATGTTTTGTAACTGAACAGTTTAGACTCAGTAATCGATGTGTCGGTAGGCTCAGCCTTTGAGAATGAAAGGGCAGTTTGGTTGTTGACCTAATTGAACCTTTTAAATTGCCTGACTTTAGCGGGAAACATCTTAGGGGTTTTGTTTGTTTAACTTAACTCGTGACTGGACTGGAATGAAAAGCCGGGTCATACTCAAGCCTCGAGTCACATGATCACCTGTATATTATTTGTATAATCTTTTGTATACGTATCTATTCCTGCAAAGCTCTGTACTATGAGTAAAAAAAATGCAAAAAGCCAAAAGGCAGAAAAAAAATATTTCAAATCAAAACCACCATGAAGGAAACTACTATCGGTCGAACAAGGACCAAGATAGAGTTTATAGGTTGTGTATGAGTTGAAAATATTTTGATCATGTGGCAATAGGTTTAAGTCAAATTGGGGTGATGCGGCCTGGTAAAACCATAATGAAATGTGGTGAAGTGGCAGCAGGGCTTTTAAGTGTGGGTCCCTCTTAGTCATACAAACTAATATAATTGTCGCGTCTTATTTACCTCGGTAAGTATTAGGGGCATGGGTTTAAGTTGACCACAATACCGGCAATCGGCCTGATCTAGCTTATTAGGTGAAATTGAAAATGGACAGAAATATTTGGGTAAAGGGTCATTTGTTCTAATACTTTAAAAAGAAAAAAAAGTAATAATAATAATAATAATAATAATAATAATAATAATAAATAAATAAATAAATAAAATTAAGAGTTGTCGGTTAAACTCGGTTATGATCCTGTGTAGAATTCTTTTTCAGGGACGAAAAAGTCTTAAGTGTGGAGATATTTGATGTGTTGTAAAACAAACCTACTTTCCGCACCTTTTATCTATGTTTTTATATTTTATTTACCTTATAATAATATATTTTGACTTGTTTTATATTGGTTTTACATCGTTTTATTTATCTTGTAGGTTACAGGTTGAAGAAAGAAAAACCGGACTTCGTGAGGGGCAAAAAGGCACTATACGCATACGATTTCAAGACAAAGCTCAAAGCCCGGCCCATTTACATCATGGACAAGCCCAAGCCTACTTTATATTATAATAAAAAAAACATAACCCTAGCCCCCACTAGATTTCCGATCGGCAGCTTCCAAGAAGAAACAGAAAGAGTTTTGTGGTAGGGTTCTTGAGTTGTGACGGCTAAGGAAGAAGAAGGAGACAAGAACAATCCTTAGGAATGATTTCCCATCAGTTTATTACAGCCAAGAGCATCCCCGAACATCACATATCCTTTCTTTATTTCATTGTTCATCAACTTTATTTTCTTGATCATTTGTTGAATTGTTTTGTAATTGCTTTAAGGATTGAAGTGTTTACGATTATTGTTGATTGTTCAATGAATTTTATGATGATTGGTATGAGTTATTCGATGTTTTTATTGAGTATTAGCTGCTGTCCAAAAATTATGTTAGGCTAAACTTGTTGGTTCTACCTAGGAATGATGATTATTGTTAGAGTTTGATGAGTTTCATGGATTGTTTGATTGATAGACTTGAATTGTTATTGTAAAGTTTAATTTAGACACGAAATAGGTTGTGTTTGATGGCGGGAAATTTTGTTAATTCATTGCTTAAACACCTTGCGTTGTTAATTAGTTTTGTATTGATTGATCCGTGCTTGTTTGATTCTAGACTTTGTGTTTAGGGTTTGTTTGCGGTAGGTACAACCGTAGTGTTTTGTTGCATGAATTATTGGTTAAAGTACAACGGTTAGGCACCTTTTTAGAGACCGAGAGGCGATAAGAAGTAGGGTCGTCTCATTACCTTTGCATGCTAGAATTAGAATTGCGCGAGAGCGAGTTCGTTTCTTGTCCGGTTTAGGTGTTTTGAGCGACTAGTTGATCTATTTTGGTTTAAGTTAAATTGTTCCTCTATCCTTGGTTATGTAGTATTCATTACCATTTGAGTCGAGTGTTGGTGAGACCGAGAGGTGAGTCAACATTAGAACACGTTAACAATTATTTTCCGGTTTGCTCGTTTTAGCCGATTAAGAGTAGTTAAGGTTTGTTGAGTGAGACCGAGAGGTAATTCAGTGAGCCTGAGCGATCCTTAGTCGTGTCATCTTTAGGAACCGGTGTCTTGATATCATTCAATTCATTTGATTGTTAGGCCTACAATTTGATTCAAACCCAGGTAGACGTTTTTCTCCATCCTAAGTCAACACAGTTAGTTTTCTGTTAAGTTTTCTATTTTTGGTAACTTTTGTCAATCAGTCCAGTTAGTCTAGTTTAAGTCATTTTTAAAAGAAAAATCTAAAATTAAAATCAATTCAAATATTATTCTTTGGTAGGTCTTGTCTAGGGTTAGTGATCGTTAGCGTTTATACGTGTCCTCGTGTTTGATATTCGGACTTCCTAGGTCTATACTACTTGCGATCTGTACACTTGCCTGTTGTGTGTGGTTGGGATTATCGTTTTAAATTTAAAGCTTTGTTGTGAGGGTCATTCATTCTTTTAGACATATCATCCGACGCACATCAACTACGAACTTCTTGATCAAGTCAGCCGTCTCACCCTTATTTGATAAGAAGAATACCCAAGTGAAGCGGGAGTAATCATCGGTGATGACCAGAGAGTGATTACTACGGGATAGACTCAAGACATGAACGGGACCGAACAGATTCATGTGAAGCAACTGAAAGACTGGAAATGGATTTTATCGGTTTTGGCTTATGTGATTTCCGATGATGCTTGCCTAAAGCGCAAGCCACACACTTCTCTATAGTCACGAAGTCTTTAACAGGTAACCCTCGCACAATGTTGTTCTTCGCAAGACTGTTTAGGTTTTTCACATTTGCATGGACGAGACGATGATGCCACAACATGGCATTATGTTCCGACACTTTAGAGAATAGGCATGTAATTTCGTCTGGAATGTTCTTGTTCATATCAATTAAGTAGGCATTATATTTCCTCTGAAATCATTATGGCTGATTCCCGGTCTCGTTCTGTTGTGTGAACTTGTTTTTCCATGTCTGGATTTATCATTAGGAACTTCACATTTAACATCACAAGACCCTTTTTCTTTCACAAACTTTGGTGAAAAATATTTATTTTTGTTTTTAAGTTCACCATTTTTATTTAAGGACATATCACTGCCTTCTGAAGTTCTAGAAAAAGAAACCAAACGATTGTTTTTTCTCTTGAAAACAGAGCCCACACACACATTAGTAGCATTTTTATTCAAAACAGACAAAACAGGAAAAATTAAAGAAACAGATGAGTTAACGGGTGATTCATCATCTTCCTCAGTCCAGTCCTCAATTATGACTTCATCTGCACACGAACTAGACACATTAGAATCGTTCACCCCTGAGGTTGTTTCAGTTGCCGAATCTGTATCAACCTTACCAGTTGCAGTTGGCTTACCATACTGCAGACATTTCTCCTTTTCTTCCTCTTCCTTGGTAAGAGAAAGACTTGTGTAGATATTATCATACGGGGGTGGTACCATGTTATTGCATACACCTATGCCTTTATGTTCTTTCCATTTTAACTGTTTCTCTATCATCGACTCAATAACAGCACTAGAGACATCAAATTATTTTAAAATTGAATTCAGCATTTTTGAATTTATTTGTCAATTTGACTATCTCCAGTCTAGATGCTTCTAACTCGGCGGTTAGTTCAGCTATTTTATTTTTTGCATCTA